>NC_062987.1:11607956-11911339 GCF_023078275.1 Leguminivora glycinivorella | reverse complement strand
AACCTTCACTTAACCAATTTTGCTAAAAGGAACCATTGCCTTTTTAAGAGAAAACTATACTTAAAACTCCATTTACAAGGCTTGTTTAAGTAAAACAATATAAACAATGCCATACTGCAGCACTTGACAATCTAACTTAAAAAATAAGCCGTTAATATTTTTTGTATACAACTTATGAACAAAAAGTGCTTTATCTCAAAACTATAGTTGTGTAGGTTGGTTCCCTTCCAAATAAATACGTCCATTTATTTTTGACATGAAGCACAGTGATGCTAGTTGTAAATATTTGCAACAGTTCTTTACGCTTTACGCCGATTTGTTCAGACACTTATGTTTTTTTTATCATTTCATACTCTATTCATAACAAATCATAATAAAAAAATATATATTATACGAGTGTGATAAATAATAAGTATACAAAGTTTATAAACAAAAAAGATTCAAGGCACATAGTTCCCTTAACTATCAAAATATAATTCATTTAATAAAGAACCATGTAATGTGGATCTTTATGAACACATAAACTGAGCTAATTTTAATTATGCAAACAAGAACCAATGAACTTAGTTAATTACTTAATATTAAAAAATAAAAATTAATATGGAACCATGCGACTTGGATCTTTTCGACGGTGCAGATTTTATTTTTTAAAAAGGAACCAACCCGCTTGGTCTCTTATGAAATAAATAAAACAATATTATATAGATGAACCATGTGCTTTGGATCTTTTTGAAATAAATACAAAGAATATTGAGTAAGGTACTAAACAGCTTGGATCTTTTTAAATATAATGTAACAGTGAAAATGTGGGTTGGTAACTTTGTTAACGAAATGATTTTATACGTAAAAATGATTCTATGGCTTTGATCTTTGTGTAGGGGGTGTAAGATGCATTTTTAACATCTTCTGCATACATAACTCAATTTTGACAGATGTGTGGGTTGGTCCCCTTCTGCATAAATACGTACGATTATTATGATTGATGATTTTCTATTATACGTTTTTGGTATTTGCCACAAAAATATTTTAGTTTTAGTCAAATGAAGATGACCGAAAGCTGTAATCTGACCTACACGACCTACACAGTCCTTACAAGTACCGTGAGAATCCTAGCCACGGAGACAAATGCCTGAGCATCGAACCTGTGACCTTTCCCCGATTACTATTCAGGGTCAATATTTAGCTAAACGACTCTATTTGTCTATTCTATCGGAGTATTTTATACACGCGTACACAGTCTAGAGTTTTAGCACATGTAACGGAATTATTAGTACACCTGTAACAGTGAAAAATCTAAAAAATCGGTCAAAACAAAGTTGCAGGAGTAAGATCAGGAAATGGCAATCATGTCATTAGATTAGAGTAAGCAATTATTTATTTATTGAAATTTCGACCTTCGTTTATCACCAACGACAGAAAGGATAGAGACAGGATAGGAACAGGATAGGGCTATGTGATAAGGATAGGTAGATAATAGTCTAGTGTCATAGCTGGGCATTAACTCGTTAATCCGTTAATCGTTAATTAACGAAGTTAACATTTCGATTAACGGATTAACTTTTAAGTTAACTTTAAAAAATGTTAACGGACTCGTTAACTTCCGTTACATTGCTCCGAGTCCGTTAATCGTTAATCCAGCAGGGCAGGCGCCATCTGCGCTGCGAAAAACCCGTTCGGAACGCTACTATAAAAGCCCTGGAGTACCGAAAATCCTGGAGGTTTTACCGATGTCGATTGCTAAAAGCCCGAAATATTACCTGAAGAAGTATTGTTGACGTGGGTTCGCTTTTACCAATGTTGATTTGGTGAATCCTAAGTTTTACCATGGTGACTGTTCTAGTGACAGGGCAGCAAATCCGAGCCCAATTTACGACCACATTCACTTCCCTAGCCTCCACCGCCCCAAGTGCCCCAACAGTCCCAACGCCACCAGCATCGCGCTACCGCCTGCCGTGATCTTGCAGCTCTCCTGACACAGCTCTTGGCAGTAGTAGCTCAGGCGACCACTGCCTTCCACATGCAGCCTAGAGTTCAATAGGCTTGCTGTACTTCGGGCTTTTACAGTAATAATAATACATTATAGTGGATACAACCTACAGTAATTTTTATTTCACGTGTTAACGGATTATCGATTAACTTTAATTTACGTTAAATTTGTTGGAATGTATCGCTTTAACGATTAACGAAGTTAACTTTTTTATTAACGGATTAGCGATTATCGAAGTTAATTATTTGATTAACGGTGCCCAGCTATGTCTAGTGTCCTACTAGTCAAATCAGCTTCTTTTTAAGAACTGTCAAAACGATTTTCTAATATGGAATTACTATGAAATACGTCACGGTCAATTCATTTACTTTATATCTTTCTCTTTGACTTATTAAATAGAAATTATGTTTAAACATAACTACCGTCCATATTTTTCTTCTAATTATGTGGTGCTTTATTTCGTGCTCTGCATAAAATATTTTATTTTAGGTACAGGAAACTAGCCTCTTGGCAGCTGCAAGCTGGGCTATAATCGCAAAATCAAAATTCGTCAATTGCGTGAATTTTCTCTGTCACAATAAGTGATAAAATTGGCTATTTCTCCTGGAGTCGCATGGTGCTTCCAAAATTGCTCACCTGACCGCGTCTGCCCCAGTCTGACCGCGTCTAACCAGGGCATGAGAAGCGATGATATGATGATATCCGTTTAAGCTATACACAGTAAGTACACTGTTCCTCAATCCTTTTACAACTTATTTGCTGCTACCGCCACTTATTTGGAATTCTTAATGACTAGTAAAAATTGGTTAGATAGTGTATTATCTGGCCTCGTATCTTGAGGTTTTTCCGAACGGTACCGGCCCTCCATCAGTGAAGCGCGGGATACGTTTTGGCGACACTTAATAAAAAAAATGGAATCTCTGGAAAAAATGTACTTACATATGTGTTTTCTTTTGACATTTTGGTTTTTGAAACCTCTACAATCAGTTACAAAATCATAGTAAAGTGTTTTATTTCTTGCGTGATATCTCGTGGTACCTACTTCCGAAACTCGGTATTTGACTGCATCTAGGCCCATAGTCAGGGCCTGAGAGTTGGGAGACTTGGCATCGAAACTACTGACATTATTCTTATATTAGCAATCAATCACTAAGCCTTAGTCAAAATTAGTTACTTAAGTTCTATTTCTGTCGTGGTATCTCGCGGTACTTCCGAAACTCGGCATCTGACCGCATTTACCCCGTGGTCAGGACATGAAAATGAGAAGCGATGGTATGGAAACTACTGATGATCGACCAGCTACGAAGTCGTATTAAAAATTATCAAGTTCTATTTGGTTCTATTTCTAGCGCGGTATCTCGGGATCTGACCGCATCTGCCCCGTGCTGAGGAGATGGATGATATATTATGGGCTCTTTTTTAACAATCAGTCATAGCCTTAGTGCGTCTTCACATTATCCGATCCGATATCGGATGTAGGATCCATATCCTATACATTACAGGCGCCATCTTGGATTTTTTTCATAAGCTCTTTTTTAACAATCAGTCATAGCCTTAGTGCGTCTTCACATTATCCGATCCGATATCTGATGTAGGATCCATATCCATTATACATATACATTACAGGCGCCATCTTGGATTTTTTTCATTGAAATCCTCCCGACATCCGATATCGGATCGGATAATGTGAAAACGGACTTAGTCAAAATTTGTTAAGTTCTATTTCTGTCGTGGTATCTCCTGGTACTTCCGAAACTCGGGATCTGACCGCATCTGCCCCGTGGCCAGGGCATGAGAAGCGATGGTATCTGCGCGCACGTCTGCCTTGTCGCCAGATCTGCGAGCGTCACTCGTGTCGCCGCATGTAATGAATGTAGCGACAAAAATAAACTAAGGTTAACCTGTACAGTTCAGGGTCATGAGGATAAAAAGAAAAGTGTGACTTTGGAGATTAATTTTTGGTGGTCCTTAATTAAAAAAAAAAACATTGTTAGTTTTTTCTTTGACAGGCTTTGGCAAGCCATTCTGGAGCCAGTCAACAGAGTACATTGGTTACATAACATTGCCATCCATTTTTATGCCATTTGTCCCTTTATCTATGCCACAGAGAACCTCCTATAGAGTGGCAGTCTTGTATATTTGGTTCGCGATACGAGTCACCAGTGTTTGGGGTGCGAGGAGCGGGCGGGGAATGTGTTAAGCGCGCTGTGATTGGCCGTTTCAAGGACGGCGGGCAGTCGCGCCAGATGAAAAGGGACAGAAGTATGACTGTCCCTCTACTGACGCGTAAGTGGCCAATGTAAGTTGACCTATGCCGGCTCTGAATAAATTATAAATATGACTTATTTGTGGAATGTAATGCCGTCTGTTTTTAAATTTGAGCTTCTTGTTACCTTTCCACACCATTTCACACTACAGGTGGACATCTTTAAGGCATCAAAATACCCTTTTCCAATTTTTTTGTGCGAAAAACACGCGCTGCTTTCGGGTCTGTTACTTGGTCGATACTGATCGGGCACGGCGAGCGCCCGCGCTTTTATCAGTGCAAATACTAGGAAGGCTGGCCACCGCGAGTCGTCTTGTAATAGATGTCTATAGGGGTTGGTCTGTGATCTATGCAATGTCTTGTGGTCTAATGACGTACTTTATATCAGAACCATCTATTATCAGATTAAAGTTATATTTGTCACGGGTTACAGATCAGTGGGCGCTAATGAACAAACAAATAACAGAAAAGCACAATTACTTAACAGACAATTTACATGTAAACTGTTTAGAATAACCAGAACCGACAGTTTGGGCCTAGTTGCGAGGATCTGTACAAAACTTATGTAATTTTTTTTTTTATGAAATAAGCATTACAATTTATGAAATAAGCATCAAAACATCTTTACACGAGTTACAAGTAAACGAACACGGGTTACAAGCCGATGGGTCCTAAAGAACTAACAATTAATTTAGTGGAATAGCACAATCAGCCATGTAAACTACTTAAATCAGCCATTGAGCCCACAGATTGGGCTTAATTGCGATGACCTGTACCAATACTTTATAGAATTTTCACAATATGGTTATTTATCGAAACAGCTTCATAAGAGTCTATGGACACTAGTTACAAGGGCCCTAACGAACAAACAAATAGTAGAACAGCGCAATCAGTCATGTAGGTAAACTACTTAGATCAGCCATTCAGCCCACAGATTGGGCCTAGTCGCGGTCACAGTTCCTTGCATATATTCACGATACATTAATCGAAACAGCTTCACAAGTCAACGGATACTGGTTACAAGGGTCCTAACGAACAAACAGATAGTAGAACAGCACAATCAGCCATGTAAACTACTTAGATCAGCCATTGAGACCACAGATTGGGCCTAATTGCGGTAATCAGTACGTGCGCTGCGTTATCTCGCGGTTCCCAGGCGCGGTGACCGCGAGCGATGGTCATCGCGACACTAACGGTTTGGGGATCGCCCGTCAGGAGAGGGTATTCGTGATGGAAACTGGGAAAAAATATTTACATGTAAACTAGATATCACCTTGTGATTTACTGATTTCGAAATTCCTGCAAATCATGGTCCCTGCCGAAAAAACAATGCCATTCACTATTTTGGAAACCGCCAGCGTTGATGATCATTGATCATCTTTAAAACTAATGGCGGTTTTGGGATTTACCCGTCCTCTGGGGTTAACGAATCAGAATAAATAAAATTGTGGTAATCAGAAGAAGATATGGACGATGAATTATCGCGATATATTTACCTTTACATAATTTACATTGCTTTTAATATTGTAGCAGCAATTTCGTAACAACTCCTGTTACGACGTAGCTGCAGATACCATTGTAATATTTAATCATCTTAACGACAGTTTTACGGTTTACATTTTCACAATGTGGATCTAAGTTCATAAAATAATGCAACGTGAAAAAATAACGATGTTAAGAAATAAATACAAAAATTTAAAATTGCACGTAAGCGCTTTTCGTTGCGCTTCTACATAGAGATGGGACTGCAGCTTTTTAGCGAGCTTTTACGTTAGATAAGCTCGTTTGCCATGTTTAAGCATAATTTAGTAGAGCTTTAAACTGCCATACAGATTTTAATTTTGAATTACGACTCCTTGTCTTATCATTCACAACATCGACATAATCTGCATCATTTAGGAGAGTCTGTTTTAGTTTGAGCAGTATTACAATCAAAATAAGATATACGTTTAAATGGGTCTATATTGTGTGGTTGCATGTTATAGAAACAGTAATGGCTATTCAATTACAGCATGAAGTGATAAATTCCCTTATTACAACAATATTCTATAAGTCACTTGTCGGCCCACACCGTGAGTCATAGCCACGAAATTTGCAAATTTACTCCGTACCTCCACTACTCCATAAGAAGTTGCTGAAAGCGTCAATGATTTTAAAACCAATATAAATTTACAGCTAGTATACTTAAAACAGCCTTATTATGAGTTCTAGTCGCCTTATAAAATGATCTAAACATTTTGCTGTTTTCATTTCGTAACTGTTGAATAAAATGGTTAATGTAAAGCAGAATACAATGAATGCGTGGGCGCCATTTTGTAATAATAGAAAAATGTCAGACGAGTCTGAAATATAGTTTTTGAATTTTTTTTAATGTTAAACGTGTTAAACTGTTCTTTCATCACAACAGCCTATTGTTCTTATTGTTTCGAAATTACCATCTTCCGAATATTTGTGACAGATTTGACGAAGGTCATTTGATGATAAATGATGATATTGTGTTAAAGTGTTCAGCCTACAGCTACTTTATTCAAACTTCTAAGTGATATTTTAACTTAGAATAAAATTAAATCAATTCAATGATAGTTGACCATGTAGGGTATTTTATTATAAATAAATAATAAATAAATATTGAGGGACACCTTACACAGATCAACCTAGCCCCAAACTAAGCAAAGCTTGGTACTATGGGTGCTAGGCGACGATACACATACTTATATACATAGAAAACATCCATGACTCAGAAATAAATATCTGTGTTCATTACACAAATAAATGCTCTTACCGGGATTCGAACCCGGGACCGCGGCTTAGCAGGCAGGGTCACTACCAACCAACTACGCCAGACCGGTCGTCAAATACAAAGATAATTATTTAGGTAGATACCTAAGTAACCACAAAAGAAAATAAAGATAAATTAGAAAAATGAATTATCCACATCAAGAGCAGTGTATTACTTACGTCTTACAACCGGTTACAGATTAAAGCACCCACTAAGCTTTCGAAGTAAGTAATGTGACTAGTCGCCTATTTGTACGTAGTAATTAGTCGCTGGAAGACATACTGTCTGGTTGCGCCGACGATACACCGTAGTGCAGCGAATACAGTAGATACTTTTCATAGTGAGTCTTTGTAGTAGTCAATATCGTATAAGTAAACTATTTTCTACAATATAAATCGGAAAGGTATAGGGTATTAAGTGAATCAGGTACTACGTAGGTAGGTGGGTAGGTGAGGTGACAAGGGGCTTTGGCTGAATAGTGTAGATGTCGGTTATCCAAGTCTTTCAATTTCCGTTTTGTCATTTCGTTTTTGAATTTAAGGTTAGAGTTAGAGTTCATCTTAAGTAGTTGACTGCATTGAGGTTTAACCAACCGAAGATGTGTCTTTATAAACATCTCATTTTTACAGAAATCAACTGATGAATTATTTTGTCGTTGCCAATGCCATGGAGACCAGAGAGATAACATAGTCAATGGTCCACCTTTGAAAGCCCTGACAAAGGATTTAATGCTTTTCAACTCACCCTCGATGAGACTCCGGCCAAATCATAACCTTACTTGTAGTGTACAATGTTCGGCGTTGGCGTTGGCCAGCCCAATCATTATACAAATATGACTCCGAGAAGTGAGTACGCCGACGTGAAGCACAATAACGCACATTCGCGTGCGCCTACGCATGGGTAGTTCCTGTCGCTATAGCAACCATTCTTCTCGGGCACTGTTGGAAGAAACAAATGAGTGTTTAGTTAAAAATGTGACAATCATACTCCAATCTATTACCATTTTTTTTCCACAGGCCCTCTCACGGACTAAACCCCCTTGAATTCCTGGGATATTACGACGATCGCTTTTCAGGAATATGGCTGCAGACCTCCTTAGTATAGTATCCCCCGGAAGATGTTAATGTTTTGACGATGAGGTTTCAGCGTATGTCCTTTAACCTGTACACATAAAGAAAATAAACTCATTGTCCTTAATATAATAGTTCCAAGTATACTCCCCCTGAGATGGAGAGATGACATCTGCCGACCAGGTGGCGAGAACTGGCGCTTTAAAGGCTGCTATAAACATAGATTGACAGTTCCAAGTATTCACAGGGTCGTTAGTTATCAGTGTAGTATAGGCCAGCAGATATTGACTTGACTGGTAAGAGGGGATTGATCTGTAAGCTTTGGGAACATCATTGCTGAATTCATTAGTCGGTGATTAACTCGTCCGTGGGCCGGCAATCGCCTTTGTCTTCTAATAGATATGTTAGCTTTCTTCTGCCGGAAGTGGGCTGGTCGTGTTTTCGATGAATTGTATATGCGTTAGTGTTGATTGAACAGCTTACTCCTATAAGCAGCCGGTCTACTAGTGGCGATCAAATTAGTTACGATGGACCGTTTTCGGGCAATAAGCTTGCGCATAGATGGCGATTATCGTATGTATGTAGGTTTGTACTTTGTACGTATAGTCAACCAATTGGAACCCTAGGCCACTGTAGAACTATGTCATAGTGACGTTATAAATCATATTGTAAGAAATCTCTTACTGCTTGTCATTTTGACATGGTTGTAGAGTGGCCTAGGGTTCCAATTGGTTGACTATACATATATTGATATTTAAAATCAATTCTGCGTATGTAATAGATAGATACAATACTCTTCATTGACACACCTCAGCAAAAGATACAGTGGAGACAAAACAAATGATTATAAATAGAGGCAGACAACAGGCGGTCTTATCGCTAAAGAGCGATCTCTGCCAGACAACCTTTGGGTAGCGGAAATAAAAAACATAATCAAAAAGAGTAGGTGCTTCGAAATAAAAAATCATAATTATTCTAATGTCCAACACACAAATTGAATAAACATACACATATAAGAGAATATAAATAGACTTACATAATAGTACATTACGATACAAGTGCGTAAAAAAGGAAGTTCGAAACGAGTGGCGATAAATTAAAACACGACCGAAGGGAGTGTTTTAAATCGACACGAGTTACGAATTTCCTTTTCGCACGTGTATCGTACGACGTTTTTCAGTACAGATGAGCCTCCGAAGTTTCGACCTGGCATATAATGAACCACTTCTCGCACTAGTGCGTAAAAAAAACACCATCTGTACTGAAAACATACTTAAATAGTAATATACAACAAGCCAGATATATAGTATCAAACCAAAATATACAGCAATCATACCAACCACAGAGTAAAAATAGCAATACGATCACTAAGTGAGAGATAGATAATGTTCTTTAAGCATTTTTTAATCTGTAAAGGTAAAAACGAAAACATCGAAACCAAAGAATAATCGCCATCAGTTGAACATTTTTTTTATGGTACAGTCAGCTGCAGTGAAAATTAGACCCCCTGCCATACAAATTTGTATGCAAGGGGGTCTACTTTTCTCTGCAGCTGACTGTACCTATAGGCAGCAAACGAGCAGGCGAGCCGCCTTATGTGATGCAGTCATCGCCGCCCATGGACATAAGCAACATCAAGGAAGCCACTTATTGTTGCCGACCTTTGAGAATCCTAAATGTCTGCTTCTTGAAGAACCTCTTAAAGACAATTTTATGCGTGATCTAGCGGTTTAGATGACTTTTCATGTCGTTTATGGTATAATTATTATAATTAAAAATACTGAGAATTGTAACTTTGTAGGAATTTTTGTCCCCCTTTTTATTATAGAGGTAGTATCCTTTTTTCTTCGGGTTCAACATCCTTTAATAGCGAGTTAAGGAATTTAATACGCAGTTATATTTTCTACCAAATCATCCAACGCTATTAACTACAATTCTAATTAATAAATTAAACGTTCAATTACAAATGACTGCTTAACCTGATTGATGCCATAATTACATCTGGTTGGAGGTCGGTAGAAAGTTCTAGGTCTCGTGACAAATTGGCAACGCGCAGGTCGCTGGGTCGAAGTACACACAGCTATTCTAAACCAAAAAGCAATAACTTAGTATGTAGTTCTTATGTACATACGGCGTTCTTCTTTTAAAGATCGTGCGACGCGTGTGCGCACTTAGCAGGCACACGTTTTGATCGCGAAGCTCAAAAATTCTTGTTATGAGCAATGAAAACGGTTACAGTTACAAGACATGTGCAGGGAAATAGTGCATTTGACATAAGCGATTAATAACAATTTTTAATAGACTAAAGTACCCATGGGTACGTTTCGGTTCTTAGGGTTTTCTCCGAACATGTGTGGTATGTACAGTATGTATATATAAATCTGAAAAACGCGTCGCTAGGCTTGCTCACCGCCTTATGAAGGCATGATTTCGCTTTAAAGTTTTTTTTTAAATTAGATAATATACACCTTCTGCCTAGTATGGATTTTTTATTTCGTTTCACCCTTAACATGAATTATCGTTGATAGTAGATATAAAAGTTATTGACTTTTAGTGCGTTTTCAAATTAGCCGATCCGATATCGGATGTCGGACCGATATCCCATACATTACAGGCGACATCTAGGATTTTTTCTATTGAAATCCTTTCGACATCGACTTATTCTGCTAACCCAATGACGGCGATTATTATGTAAGATTGGTCAATAATAATTATTTCCAATAATCAAGTCCCATCTTTTCCCATCATTTCTCAGCCGTACTCATAATCTCCTCACAACTCGCATACGTTTAACGGGTCGTGTTTATTGAAATTATCACGTCACGGCGCCGCCTCACGCGCCATCTACCGGGACCTAAATCACTCAAACCGACGGGCTTTATGACCAAACGATGCCCAGCGCCATCTAGTAATAAGGATGGTTGGACATAGGGATAGTATGGCTGATATGATGTTCTGTGTTGTGGTGGACTCTATTATAACTTCATCATTGCGGACTCACGCGAATAGTAAATAATTATTTAATGTCATTAACGGGACATCAGGGGATTCTCAGTTCGGGTTTCTAGACTTGTTCATATTATTATAAAATTATATTGATTCTAGGGACTGAAATATGTGATTCAGGTCTGATTTTAGAACGCAGTTTGCTGACCACATAAAAAAAAACTCGTTAACCACACACTTTACCTGCCGGATCGATGTTTCTAAGATGATTGTCTCTGTTTTAACATGTTTACTTGAAATTTTATCTATTGGCTTGGTTTACTATATTTTTGTGCATTAACGTTATAACACTTATAACTTGTGGTATACAATGTGTTCTTATTGAACTCCGTTAACTTCGACATATAGTTAGGTCCATTATCGGATACAGACTAGCATAGTTAGTTTTTTTTAATTCGTAACTTATTTTTTGAAAAACACCATCAATTGGACGTAGTTACGCAGAAACGTTCCAAGCCACATGAAATTGTCATTAAGTTTTAGACCTTGTATGACAAACACAAGTCTTTCATTTCAATGACAATTTCAGATGGATTGGAACGTTTCTGCGTAACTACGTCCAATTGCTGTTGAGAAGCGGGCTTTGTGTGTTCGATATGCGATTGACATGTCATAGTTTTGACACTTACTTAGTGTGAGTTAATAATTGTAAAGCCCGTTTCTCAATCAGCAATTGAAGTAACATCTATCGCAGGTGTATGTTTTTTTAGAAAAAATACGAATTTAAGAAAACTAACTATGCCATTCGGTTTCCTATAATGGACCTAACTAGTATATAGTCACTACTTTAAAAAAAACTTGTATCTTCGTCTTTCAATGAAAAGAAAATTGTAGTAAGTATGTATGGAATGCATCTAGACTTACTGCGTTTTAACTTTGAGGAACAGCGTGAGATACGAGATTTTTTAAAAGTAGTGACGATCATAATATGTCGAAGTTAACGGAATTCAATAAAACCACGGTGTACTATCGAGCTTAATACCTTCGATCGCCACACTCACGCTGCTCAATGCTAAACTAATGTTGTACATATGAGCGTATATTCTTAGGGGTTATTATATGTGGTACACGGCTATATAGTTAGTAGAATTAATATTTCGCATTAGAAGCGTAATCGGGCGGCGTAAATACAGAGTCGTGAGGAGCGGCAAAGTGCGAACGCTCATTGGATAGCTTAGATTGATAGCGCGCTGGACCACGGATTACTACACCAGTCAAAAAGTTTCATTAAATAACCTAACCACAAAGTTTAAATTAAAAAAAAAAAAAAAACTACCGAGTCTACCGACATAGTGGACCGATTTCCATCAAACATGGCTAAGAGTAAGAACACTCGCGACTTAGTCATCTTTCAAACAAAAAAAACGAAATCTAAATCGGTTCATCCGTTCGGGAGCTACGATGTCACAGACAGACACATACACAGGCACACAGACAGACAGACAAACAGACAAAGCCGTCAAATTTATAACACCCCTTCGTTTTTGCGTCGGGGGTTGAAAAATATTAGCTAAAGAAGAGTAGTCTGTGAATTTCTCATTATGTTGGCTACTTCAAGTCCAAAATTGGCAAAACATAGGTACCTGGATAGGAGTTGAAGGGAACATTGATCATCGAATTATTTTTAAAATCGGGACTTAATCGCGTATGTCTACATATTAAACTGACCTCCAACGTTTCAGGGACGGCGTTGTTGTTGAAACGTGGAATTTTAATATGTAGTAATGAAAGTTTAATATGTTGCGATTAAGTCCCGATTTTAAAAATAATTATGTGTAATAATCGTGAAAGTTTAAATCAGTGTATTGATCATCGATTTTTGAGGAATAAGGAGGTGAGTTTTAAACACGAACACGAACTTAAAAAAAAAAAATTAATAATTATTATAAAAATGAAAAAAAGTTTTACTGTAAAATTCAACGATTCGAACTGATGAAACGGGTTAAATGTAACAAACAAAAGGAAATAATTACTTAATTTTATTAGTTTTGAATGTAATTAGATTTAAGTTTGAATTAAATTAATTTACATTTTTACTAAAATTGTCAACGTACAAAAACTTATGAAATAAAACTATGGAAACGGATAAAATCGCATATATGTAATTAATTTACAATTCATCCCGACGTTTCGAACACTTTACAGCATTCGTGGTCAGCGGGTGACTGAGGAAAAATTAATATTTATTTTAATATAATACCTACATATATTTGTACAACTAGCTTTATTAATAGTGTGTGAACCTGCCCTAAAAATTATATTATTTATGGTCATGATTCGTTAATATTTTCTTGTAAGTGAGTAGCTATTGCACATTGTAATTTTTCTTCAGTCACCCGTTGACCACGAATGCTGTAAAGTGTTCGAAACGTCGGGATGAATTGTAAATTCATTATACGCGATTTAATCCGTTTCCATAGTTTTATTTCACAACTATCGCGGTAACCGAAGACAATATTATGTACAAAAACTTGTAAGTGTAATATAGTTGTTGACTGGAGTATGAACCGATTGCTCGGATATCGCGGGTGCAAGCGCATTTGTTGGGCTAAGTAGCGCATGGGAATATCGATGTCTTGTCTCTTCCAACTTCTTAGCTTTTCTTGTGTATAGTATGTCCCGTTGTAAGTTAGTAATGAGTTTTTACTGTATAGTGTTATTAGAAACACCAACATAACAGCCTCTATCTGTTTACGAGTAAGTTGAGGAAGTGCAGTTTCAGAGGAATTTCCTCCCGCGAACGCTCCGGGCTCCGGCTGTGGAATGAGCTCCCTGCCGAGGTATTCCCGATGAACTACAGTATAGGGTTCTTCAAAAAAGGAGTGTACAAGTTTCTAATGGGTCGGAAATGCGCATGTGACACCCCTTGAGTGGCAGGCGTCCATAGGTTGCGGTGACCGCTTTCCACCAGGCGGGCCGTACACCTGTTTGCCATCGACGTGGTATAAAAAATATATGATGGATACCAAAATAGCA
Source organism: Leguminivora glycinivorella (assembly GCF_023078275.1). NCBI lineage: Eukaryota > Metazoa > Arthropoda > Insecta > Lepidoptera > Tortricidae > Leguminivora > Leguminivora glycinivorella. Next base: position 11,897,255 of record NC_062987.1, on the reverse strand, counting down.
TTGGATCTTAAGTTAATTACATTTTACGGCATTTTGATATCTGACTCGTATATACACGTGAAGCCAAGAAGAAAACAAAGTTCATATAAGAAAAGATAGTGTTTGGGTGCTAAGTACTTGTTGTCAAATGATGGGCGCGGTAGGTACTTAGACTATTTACACGTTTTACTACAATTAACTTAATTACTTACTAGACGCAGGCATTTTATTAGCGCGGCGGATTTTCATTTTCAATTTTGTGGTAGGCGAATGGAACGAATTTTTACTTTAGACTACTTGTAAGGTATCAGTAGAAAGCTGTTATTACCCTTACAATATTGAATTTTTCGGTTTTTGAATGCTGATAACTATAATGACTGTTGATCAGCGCTGTAAGTAACTAAAACGTAATAATGATAAATACAATCCTAAAGTACTATTACATTTATCTATCTAATCCTCCGAAGCGTATTCTCGTTGACTGAATCTAGCTAATACATACCTATGTATTCGACATCAGGCAGTAAATATACCATTGGTATAAGTAGTATTGTTTCATTGACTGCTTCTAATAAACTCTGTGTTATTTCTCTATAAAACTATCTGTATCCCCTCTATACACTTCTCTGAAGTTATAGCGTGTCCTCCGTGACTGAGCCGAGCTAATGTGTGTACGCGGTATCGGGCAATGAAGATAGTATTGGCAGTATTAATTCATTGCCGCGGCCTAACACCGCCGGTCATTATCTAGGCTCCCGCGAACTCCTCTGGAATGCTTACACCCTGGTACTTTAGTTTCTCACGGGTCATGTCAGTGTTTAATTTATACTCTCATTAAATTTCGGTTAAGATATTCATTAAGCAAATGTACCTATACCTATGTACCTAGTAATTACCGTGGCTGGTCTTTAGAAGAGACTTTTTTTGTTTTTCACATAAATTTTATGGTATGGTACTCGTGTGGGTATTGAAAACGCATGTTACGACGAAAAAATTCGTAGTTTCCTTAGTCCGTTTTCACATTATCCAATCCGATATCGCATGTCGGAAGGACTTCTATGGAAAAAATCCAATATGGCGCCTGTAATGTTTGGGATATCGGTCCTACATCCGATATCGGATCGGTTAATGTGAAAACGCACTTATCCACCTATCGCGGTGGTCTGTTAAAGCGATCGCGCTGCTGGACAACAATCTACTCGTATCTGTTTTTCAAAATATTTATCTGTTTTTCACAGCATTATCACAGTTCTGACTTTTTTAGACACACATGGAAGGTGTAAGTCTGTAACATGTCATTAAACTCATTAAAGCTGAGATCATGTCTATTTGTGCGGCGCCTGCGCCTGGCGCTTATTAAGTCCTTAAGTAATTAAAAAAAAACTTAGGTTAATTTCGGAGCGATGTAGTTTCTGAAAAAATATAAGTGCCTTTATCCTTTTTTGCGCGGCAGTTCCCATTATCAGACAGCAGACTTCTGGCCAAAAGGTGCGGTTTTTCGGCGGTTCCGGGGCAACCTGCCGAATCCAACACCGGGGCAAACGACGCATACGGAGCCACGCTGTGACGTCGTCGCCCAAATGAATAGTTTAATTTTCTTTGTATTGTTCTCTTTTTTTGTCTTTTTCTCTCTTTGTTTTTGTGTATCTAAGTTTCGTGACGCATTGGTTATAGGTACTGTAAGGTCATGTAAACACGTTTTTAATAAATTATCTTTGGTCAGCCCCAGCAGCGGCTCACAACTCTCAACTTAAATATCAGCTGGCGGCTGTAACATGTCAATAAAGCTGTGAACGTGTTTATTACTGCCTGCGGCGTGCGCCCGTGCCAATTACTGCTATTTTTAGACACCTCGCGCGATTCCCACGGTTACTTTCAAATTTCAATTAGCTCATTTCGATATAGGTTAAACTAGATTTGGACGTGACAAAATTCAAGTATTTGTTTGTCAGTTAAGTGTTAAGCGATATATTTGTAGACTGTTAATTAAGTCACAATAAATCGTGTAATTCACGAAGACGCACGCCTTGACCCGTAATGTCATGTTATTAAAGGTCAGATTTGACAAATCTCCGTGTCATGGTTGATGACACGAACTAGACGAATTTCGAGTCTCGACTTCTGTTAGACATAATTGCGTAGTCTGAAGTAAAAAAAACCTTTCTTTAATACGAAAATGAGTTCTTTAAATATTGCTCATTATATTTAAGTATGATCTTATTAAATCAAAGTCAACTTCCCACCATTCATTCCTTTTAGCTCGTGAACTTTGAATCTACATAAATTGGTAGATCCTTTTAAGTAGAACCATGGATCCATGACTGTTTAATTTAGTCTTGGCTATTACATATGTTTCAAACATTTGCCCAATCATCATTAATAAAACGAGCTGAACTCTTACCGAGTCGTCACACTCGCAAGCCATTTGCAGTTTCGTGCGAGCATTCGACAGGTCCTAAGAGAACCTACCTATTTCATAAACTCACGAATCGCCAAGGCTTTCAGATATTAAAGGAAGTTAGACTTTATGAGTATAGGTAAAGAGGTGGGTAAGGCTGGTGGTGAGGCGTGCGGAAAGTCGTGTGTTTTTGGTTACCATGGCGACCGAAATGTCGGTGAGGTGCAATAGTTTAATCTGGCTGCGGGCACGACCACACGAACTCGCCGCCCGCGGAGGCCTTGCGGGGCTGGTGATACTGTGCCTTAGATTCGTTAACCGTGGTTTAAATTATGGTAAGTGAAGACTTTTGTTTTGGGGTTAAATTGCTCTTCCAGACTCCTGCAAAACTATCTTCTGCTGTCTTTGTTTATATAGACACTAGCTTTTCCCGCGGCTTCGCTTGCGTACTAAAATAATTCAAACTTTGGACCCCCATTTCACCCCCGCTTAGAAGGTGAATTTTGAAAAATCCTTTCTTAGTTCTCCTCTACACCTTATAAGGAACCTACGTGCCAAATTTGGAATCTCTGGAATCAGCGGTTTCGGCTGTGCGTTGATATGTCAGTCAGTCAGTTTCTTTTTTTTATGTATTTAGAAATACCTCCCAATAATTAAATGATTTTCACTAAATAAATTTTTGAAACTTACAAAACGATTGTCATCATCTTGGAATGGCGAATTTGAAGATAGAATCAACGGTTTTTTTCACAGGTTTCCAAATACAACATCCTAACAAAATACGCAAACATTGCCACGGCGCTAAAGTGCAAGTTCTGCCGGCCTAGCCGAATGAGAAACGTTGATGCTAAACGCCGGTTGAAACGCAGTCTAGCTCTGTCGCGCCAATAAGGAAGAGCGATAGAGTAAGCTAGCTATGATAACGATATTCGTTTGTGCATTTGGCTACGTACGTGCAGATATTTTGAACCGGGCCATTCCAATATATAAATGAAGGCGACTGTAGGTCATGATAATGAGTCACAGTGGATATAACAAATAGTGGTATAATAGCGGTGATCCACTACAAGATTAACTAACGTTTAAGTTTCTAAGTACAACCGGGCCATTGTCCCGGGTGTCGTGTCATCCGCAAGTGGCGCAAGCGGCGCGGACGACTAAATATCAGCGCATCACCTAACCTAATGACTTCTCTAATAGCTGCCACTCTGGTACCGAGATATGTTGTTAGTATCTCTTTCACACTCTTTTCATGGCATAATCTAATCTCTCTTTCACATTTTTCTTGGGATCAATCAGAGGCGGAGGGTATACATATATCCTAAAGTAGCACAACTCAGATGTGTGAAGGAATGTACAGATTTTTAAAAGGTCGGCAACGCGCGAGTGACACCTCTGGAGTTGCAAGCGTCCATAGGCCACGGTGACTGCTTACCATCAGGCGGACCGTATGCTTGTATAAAAAAAACTGGTTAGGTTAAAACCGTCTCCGATCTCAGGCCGCTGAGCATAATAGGTACGAGTAGACTACACATCTCTCTTTGACAAACTGACTTGTGTTTTGCTGACTATTTCTTGATTATCAATAAAAAATGTGCCATATTATTTTTATTTGCGATTGTTTATTTAATTTCTATGATCTATACACATAGGTATCTCTATAAGTCTCACATGACTAACTCACAATTCAAATTCTGGTACAAACAGAAGAGTTGCTGGGAACCATCTTTCACACTCTCTTTCTGTATTTTTTTATCAGAATAAATAGTATGCATGGTCAATGGTCATAGGTCGTTAGGTGGTCGATCCAAACGGGAAGTGTTTAGTTTCATCCAATTTAGTCAGAACGAATGCCAATTTTATTATCAAGTCCAAAAGATAAACTTAAGTAGGTTTATTGTTACCTCGCACATCCTTTGAACTTATTGTTTGTAGAACTTATCGGACATCGGACATCGAAGCCTGGAACCTTGTAAAATTATGCACTAATGTCAATGTCATAAACATGGCCAATATGGCCGCAACTTCGACATGGGATGATGTTGACCTTTCTAAGACCATCCAATAATACATAATTTCTCCATTCACATTTATTCTATTGTGTACAGAGCTTCCTGATATCTAAAGTGTTGAATATCAAATATTTAAGTCGACACATAACTACACCAATTGTTGAAGTACAGTCGGCTTCAAAATTTAGGTAGGTATCTGATGTCAAAATGACCGGATAGCTTAAATCATTAACACTGGTTTTTCTAAATTAAATTCTCAAATTTCTTTAGAAGTTACGAATACCGAATACTAGGTAATTTAAATATGTATAAATTTTAGGTGAACAATAAAATTGAACATGAGTCATATACTTCGGGTCCTTAAAGTGAACATTATATTTTGAAATAGGTACTTATGGGGAAATTTGTTTATTAGTATGATCAATAAAACGCGTTTTTGATTTTCGGGATCACGACTCCAAAAGTACCCAACATATGTATATGGATTGCTAGGTAGTTATCTACATCACATCTCTTCTCACCATCTATTTGGGCTGATTGTCACAAGTACATGTATCTCATAGGCATGAACAACTGCTTCGGCTTGCGGCGACCGTTGGAACTAATTTGACTGGTTAAGGTTTAACATAGAAAAGCCAACTTAGTAAGGGCACTTCAGCACTCATACATAATATGTATGTATGTGAGTGCATATATATTATATGTAGCGGATCCAAAATGCCATTTTCACACGCCAAAAATCATATCAGCAGAAGCATGACGGTATGCCCGGTAAGTCATGGCCTGATCGGTGAAGCGTAACCTCTCACGAGCTGCGCCCACGCCGGTTCGGCATTCTTAGAGCCATCTCATACTAGCGTCCGTGTCTATAGAATTGTCCTGCTGGACGCCACGTTGATGCAGGTGCGATGCGGTGCGACGTTTTTTTTGTTTTTTTTTTTCTATAACTTAGTTGCCGATGCTCAAGACACGTCAGTGTGGGGTGGCTCTTACTCCTTACTCTTACGAACTCTCAGAGACTCAACTGGTGAAATGGGATCCTGAGATGACCAAGCGCACTGACCATGTGTGATTGACAATTTTACTGCAATCGCTCCGAAAAATATGTATGAAAGCTAAAAATGGGTTTTCAGTATAAGTTATGTTAATCATCGAATTATGTACCTACTCAATGAGAACATAAAAAAATAAGCACAAAATACATAAATTACATAATTGAGTAAATACATGTATCAAAACATTGTCAAAATTGACGTCTTTGTTTGAAAAGCGTCACTTTGACACTAAAAATGCCCAACACATAAACTAAAACATTTATTAACACACACAAATAAACAAACAAAATCACATCATGGGTTCTTTAAATTAGGTACCTTTTTGGTACAGATTCATAAAACATAAATTACTAGAGTTTATATTAAATTGCTTTGAAATTCATAAAAAAATAGCTGATACTACAAGTACTGTATAAAAAAAATAACTATATTTCCTATACAGTACCTAAACTGAATTATCCTCTTCCCATTCTAAATAAATTCTCGATAATCGAATCTCCGATAAACGATAATACAACTTCAAAACGAAAACAATCACAGCACAATGCATCTGTCCGCCTCAAGGCTAAACTCTAGGTAGACGGTCCGGTCACATCACAAAACTAATAAGCTAGTACTTTCTGTCCGGGCTGTAAGGTTGGAAGTTGTGATATTTTTAGACGAGGTCAAAGGTCCGGCTATCGTGGGTGACCATCCGATGTCGTGTATCCTCGACTGTTTTATTACTGCCCGCTCTCTTCCAGTGCCTTTATCTTGTACAAATTTGAATAGGAAAGTCGATTGTATTGGATGATTTAGTTGGCGATTCCGGAGTATGCTAATTTAGGGATATTTAATGGCACGAATTAGTTATCGTATAAGGTCGAAAAGTCGTTGGTTATATGATAGAAGAATAAGGTATTATCATATCAGACTAGAAGTAGCCAAAGGCCAGGGGTCTATTCTGTAGTCTGTACAACAACTTATTTCACCACATTGATCACTGTGGGTGGTATCTTTACACTCTTGAACATAAATAGCGTAAGATGAATTTCCCCTCGCGAACGTTTCAACTAGCTTCGACATATTTTAACGAAGGATTAGATTATAGGGTTCTTCAAAAATGGAGTGCACGGGATAAAAAGATTCGTCAACGGACATGTATCACCTCTGCACTCTGTGTCTGCTTGCTATCAAGCGGGCAGAGCGCTTATGTTAAAAAAATCATTAAAATGATCCATCGTATGTGATTCTCGACCACAACCCCTGTGATTTGGACACCAGACCTTGATTGCACCAAAGACATATGTAACTCCGTATAGACGGATAAAGTCTAAGAAAAAAACGTAGGCCTACCTCAAAGCCCTAGAGAAAAAGGTACGGTGGCCTAGATGGCGTTACACCTTTGGGGAACGCTCGGCTACACAGAAAAAAATGGTTTTTTGAAACAAGAACCAGATGTGTTTCACCTAATATTTCTTGATCTCAAATATATATATCTTGAAATAAGATAATCTCACTAACGTTTCAAAAATTTAAAATTCTTCATATTCAAGATCGAAAATCTTGGATGAAAGCAAATATTATTTGAGTCAAAATTTATATCTCAAATCAAAACTAATTTATTTCTCACCTTAAGAATGATTAAGCAGAATTGATTTAAGAATTAATTCTTGTGCCAATATAGAGTCAAACTTAGCTCAAGATTACATTCAAATCTCAAATGAACAACTGAAAAGTATTCAAGCAAGTAATATGTTACTTGATAGGAGATATTATTTAGTTCACCCAAGAATTATTGAAATATTCAGCCAAGCATGTAGACATTCTAAAAGCAAGTAATATATTTCTTGGTAAAAGATATTACTAGTTTCATTCAAGATCTAGTTAAATTTACAATCAAGAATTTAAAAAATCTTAAAGCAAGTAATATATTTCTCGGTAAAAGATATTACTAGTTTCATTCAAGATTCTGTTAAATTAACAATCAAGAATTAAGACAATCTAAAAGCAAGTAATATATTTCTTGGTAAAAGATATTACTAGTTTCATTCAAGATCCAGTTAAATTTACATTCAAGAATTTAAAAAATCTTAAAGCAAGTAATATATTTCTCGGTAAAAGATATTACTAGTTTCATTCAAGATTCGGTTAAATTAACAATCAAGAATTAAGACAATCTAAAAGCAAGTAATATATTTCTCGGTAGAAGATATTACTAGTTTCATTCAAGATTCAGTTAAATTAATAACCAAGAATTAAGACAATCTAAAAGAAAGTAATATATTTCTCGGTATTAAAAGATATTACTAATTTCATTCAAGATTCAATTAAATTAACAAACAAGAATTTAGACATTCTAAAAGCAAGTAATATATTTCTCGGTAGAAGATATTACTAGTTTTATTCAAGATTCACTTAAATTAACAATCAAGAATTAAGACAATCTCAAAACAAATAATATACTTCTCGGTAAAAGATATTACTAGTTTTATTCAAGATTCAGTTAAATTAACAATCAAGAATTTAGACATTTTAAAAGGAAATAATAAATTTCTCGGTGGAAGATATTACTATTTCAATCAAGATTTGGCTAAATTAACAATCAAGAATCAGAAATCCTAAAAGCAAGTACCTAATATATTTCTCGGTAGAAGATATTACTAGTTTCACTCAAGATTCAGTTAAATTAACAATGAAGAATGTAATAATATATAATATGACTAAGGACTATAAATACTACTATAGACAACAACACCCACACTACAATATTACTATAGACTATAAATTTGTATGATAAGAAGCAAGCAAAGCATTTGTCACGGGTTTTAGTAATGTTTGCTGGAAAAACAATTAGTACCTAGGTACTGAAAAGTATCGAAGTAGCGGGAATTCCCGGTACGACGCAGGTACCGGAAATTTTAGTCTGGTACTGAAGATTGTACCGGCACCGCAATCTATATACCTAAATATTGGCTTATATGCGTTGTACAAACCATAGCGAGGATTAAATACTTCGTTTGTTTGCATGTAATTGTATTGTATACCTATATATACTTACCTATGTTACGGAAAAAATCGTTTTTGTCTCAAGACAGTCGAAATATTTGAATCTTAAATCAAGACCTTCGAAAGCAAAAGCATTATTGCTCCAAGATATTATTTCTTGCTAGTTCTTGCAACAAAATTTACAAATCTTGTCTCAAGAAGTTGCATTTTTTGCTATGAGCAGTGTTGCTGTATTCATTTTTTACCCGATAATCTTGGAGAATGGTTTAGCGAACAATCTTCACACAATCTACCACGCTTTTGATATGTTTTTGAAATAATTGTTTTTTTTTTTTTTTTCCTAGCCTATAATTGTGTCCCACTGCTGGGCAAAGGCCTCCCCTTTCTTCCGCCACTCATCCCGATTTGCCGCCTGCTCCGGCCAGTCGCCGCAAAATGCGTCGAGGTCATCCCGCCATCTTTTCTTTGGCCTACCTCTGCCCCGGCTAATCTGTGGTGTCCAGTCGGTAGCCAATTTGGCCCACCGATCTGGATGCATTCGGCAGACATGTCCTGCCCAATCCCACTTGAGCCTTGCAGACTTAACACCCACATCTACAATACCAGTTTTGGAGCGCAGTTCGGTGTTCCTAACCCGATCGGTTCTGCGGACTCCGAGTATGCTGCGCTCCATTGCTCGCTGGCAAATCTTGAGTCGGGACTTTTGGGCTTCCGTCAATGACCAAGTTTGGGCGCCGTATGTTAGGATAGGCAGGATACACATGTCGACGAGTTTGCGCTTTAGTGTCAGTGGAAGGTTGCCCTTCATTAGCGTCTTCATGGACCAGAAGCTCTTCCAGGCGTTCTCGATGCGTCGATCGATTTCTTTGCACTGCCTGTTTTCGAAGGATGCTATCTGGCCCAAATAGATGTATTCGTCGACATATTGGATATCCTGTCCATCAACCGTGACCGTATCTTTCCCCCTGTTGGTCATCAACTTGGTTTTGGCCATGTTCATTGTGAGTCCGACTTCAAGACTTGCCGTGCTAAGGTCTTGTAGCATTTGTTGTAGATGGGGTGCAGTGTGGGAGAACAAAACGATGTCGTCTGCAAATCGCAAGTTAGTTAGTTTCTTGTTGCCGATATCAATGCCCATTGTTTCCCACTTAGTCGCAAACTTTTGGAAAATATGCTGTAGGCTTGAGGTGAATAATTTTGGGGACAGCGGGTCGCCTTGCTTGACTCCCTTTTCTATGCGAAATTTAGGGCCAGGATCGTGCAATTTAATGCTTGCGGTGCTTTGCTGATAAATGTTTCCAACGAGTTCAATATAAGCATTTTCTATATTTTGTTCACGCATTGCGGAGAATACAGCAGAATGTTTGACACTGTCAAACGCTTTGCTGTAATCTACGAACGCTAGGTATAGTGGTATTTTAAACTCGTTGGATTTTTCCATTATTTGGTTGATACTGTGAAGGTGATCTGTAGTGGAGAAGCTTGGACGGAAGCCGGCTTGTTCGGGGGCTGGTGTTTGTCGAGCAGAGGGGCTATTCTATTTTCTACGACTTTAATAAATAGTTTATAAATGTGAGATATTAAACTGATTGGTCTATAATTTCCGATATCTGTCTTGTCGCCTTTTTTGTGAAGAAGAATTATATTTGAGTGACAGAAATTTTGGGGCAATTTACCAGAGCGCAAGATGGAGTTGAACAGGCTCGTTAAGTGAGGCAACAAGGTAGTTTTTCCTGCTTTCAGGGCTTCCGTCGTCACCCCATCTTCCCCAGGACTTTTCTGGTATTTCATGCTTTTTATTGCGGTATTGACCTCTTGACATGTAATAGGAGAGATGGTGTCGGGACAGGGAGAATTATAGGTAATAGAAGACGCGGACGGGTCCGAATATAGGGATGAATAGAACCTCGTGCAAATGTCGGTTATTTTATCTCGATTGCTATATTTCTTTCCATCCGCGTCTCGCAAGCTCGTAATCCATGCCTTTTCTTGTTTAGCTCCTTGTTTTGCTGCCCTGAGAGAAGTGTGTGTCTTTATAGCTATTTCTATTAGTTTGGTGTTGAAGTTCCTAATGTCGCGTCGTATTGCACGTTTTACTTTTTTATCTATAATCGAATATTGCTCTCTGTTGTGTTTGATTTGGCTTCTATGTTCTATTAAATTTATTGTATTTAGCGTTAGTTTGTTGGTGTTTGGTTTTTGCTGTTTAATTTTGCTGCTTGCTATTTTAATGCTATTAGTTATACTGTTGAACTGTGTCTGAACATCTGGACATACGTCCAGACTGAGAAGGCTAAATTGGTTTCTTAATTCTAAGTTAAATTGATCATGGTTCATTATTAAGGTATCCTTGTTGAGGCGCTTAATTTTCCTTGCAAAAACTAGCTGTCTATGAATCTTTATGTTGAATTTAAGTTTTGCTCTTAATGGTCTGTGGTCGGAGTTAAAATTAATTCGGTTCAGTGCAGATACGTCTTTTACTATATATTTGTCGGATGATAGGATATAGTCTATTTCATTTTTGATATTACCACCAGGTGAGTTCCAAGTCCAACGGCGATGTTGTTTTTTGTAAAATAATGTATTCGAAATACTAAGGGTTTGACCAAAAGCAAACTGGATAAGGCGAGTACCTCGCTCGTTTCGGATACCAAGTCCATGTGGTCCAATTACGTCGCAGTTATCCAGTTCTGCCCTAATGCCAACCTTTGCGTTGAAATCGCCAAGGACGATGTTCCATGTTCCTCGATTTTCTTCACAAGCTTTGTTGAGGAGATCGTAAAAACGTTCTACCTCGTCATCGCTATGTGAAGATGTGGGGGCGTAAACTTGGATGATGGTTAGTGTGTGTTTCTTATCTATGAGAAATTTTAACACCGCTATTCTCTCAGAGTAGCCTGTGAATTCGATAATGTTGCTTTTCCACTTCTTATGTACTAGGAAACCAACTCCATACAGCCCGCCTGCTGTTCCGAAGTGGTAAAAGACATTATCGATTCTCTCGACGGTCTGCTCTCCCTCCCTGCGTACTTCTGATAAACCAATCACGTCCCATTTAATATCCTTAAGAGCGTGTTCCAGTTCAATGAGACGTTCTTCTTGCATCAATGTGCGGACGTTGTATGTTAAAACGTTTAGCAAATCGGTGTCCATTTTCTTAGCCTGAGTCTGAGTTGTATTTTGGGAAGTCGCCGCCCGGGGATTCTTAGCACCCCTTAAGCCGGGCACTCGGGGCCGTGACGGGGAGTTGCTCATTCATGGAAGGGGGTTTGGACCTTAAGCCCACCACGCTGGTCCAGTGCGGGTTGGTGGGTCGCCAGAGCCTCGTTCGTTGTTCAGCAGGGTATACCACGAGCAGGAGAGGTTGACTTGGAGCCCGAAAGGTGTTAGTTGGGCCCCCATTATACCCCATTATACCCCATATATAAATAATTGTAAAAGGCATAAAAAAATAAACCGTTTCATAAAACAACAAAGGCATAGAGCTACTTAGCGTGTTGCTACTTAGTTTTGCATAGGTACTTATACATTTCGAAAATTCCTTTCTAGTGTTTATCAAAATAATGAAATACGCATTATTTTTAAGTTTGATTAAAATCATGCACCAGTTACTTTTAGAAGTTTTTTTATTATTGTTTAATAGGAGGCAAACGAGATGTAAATAAAAAAATGTTTATTTCTTAGTATAGACAGTCAAGCAAAAAGTGAGAATAAAAAATGGCGGCAAATTTGAAAACTGCAAGGGCGCGGGTTTTACGTCCCATGGAAAATTTTAATTTCGCTTGTTTTTTTACTCTCACGATTTGCTTGATCGTCTATAATTTATTGTATTTTTCGCATAATTTAAAACATACAGTTTTAAAAATAACCATACAACGAACAATTGACATTTAGATATAAAAAAGTTAAGCCTTAACGCGTGGCATTTTCAAGTGTAGGTATGTACCTACCAAGAAAGACACGTTACAAACCATACAAGTGCAATCACATAGATTACATACTGATTATATATCATGAAGTTACGTATGTTTACTCATAAAACGTACTATTTCTAAATTAAACGTTTTTGGAATTTGCTTACAGGTTAAAAATGTCGTTTTTTTTTATAGAAATGTCGATCATTTGTCGTACCTGCACTTTATTACTTAAGAAGAAAAATATTTTTTTCAATGATCTTTGCCTTCCTTAAAAATAGGCCCCCTCCAGAAGTAACTGGTGCATGATTTTATACTTTTGACAAGTAGGAAAATAAAGCCCAATAGGTTAGAAGGCGGGATCGCCCAAGATTTTCTTGAAATAAGGTACCTATTTTATGGTTGCATATAAAACAAAAACAGATTTTATTAAATTTTGCCTCAAATACGCATTATTTTGAAAAATACTACATGACAACTTTTATTTCTTACATAATTTGCCGTCGGGTAGCATTTTTAAAAATAGTTTATCCAAAAAACACCGAATGTTCCCCGTTTCGATCCACTGTGCGACGTATCGCGCCGTGCAATAGCATTAAGACGGAAAGAGACTAAACTTCGGGCCTCTTTCCCATGTGACAGCTTGGCAAAAAAGAGTAGAAATTGAACTATTTTTTTTATCATGGCTACACTTACTGTTTTCATACAAAAGAGACGTCAAAGTGATTCAATAGTTGCCATATGCAAGACGTTTTACATAGACAGTGGTGCCCCTATTATTTTCTACTCTTTTTTGCCAGACTGTATATAGACGGTCAAGCAAATCGTGAGAACAAAATTCAAATTTTCTATGGGACGACAATGTATGAGCACATTATTCAAATTTGCCGCCATTTTTTACTCTCATGCTTTGCTTAACCATCTATAGTTACATTATCTAGGTTGGACTTGTGATTACTGGTGTATTTATTGGGTAAAAAAAAACTGATACTGGCAACATTCTCAAGTTGTCATCCAACAAACCAAGCTAACGGCCGAATGTGATCTGCTCGTGTACTGTTCTGTGCTCTTTTCGCTCGTTTTTTTGCGTCGTTGTCATTGCTGTGAAAGTGTTATGGTGGTAAAATTAACTTGGTGATTGCAATCGCAAGTATACCTACTAAAATAATGGAAGAAGACACAGAAAACAAATTGGTATCCTGGGATTTGCCGTCAGTAGTCGTCGAGAACTTTAAAAGTAAGTTGTGTATTTTCTAGAATATCGCTGGCAGATCAAAAGGTATGGCAGATAAAATAGTTTCTCTTTAAAGCGTAAAGTAAGCATTTTTGTTTTACCAAGATACATATTAAATGTTAGGTTAAACAAAATTACCTAAGTACATCATTTACATTTTTACTCATTTGCTAGATATATTTGTATGTTACTAAACTATTAAGAACTTAAGTATTATCTTATCAAAACGAGACAATGGGCATTTTGACACGTGGATGTAAATAAAACAAGTTATATTAATACTCGAAGTCCCATTTTGTTCAAATAATGTGTGAAAATCGTGAAATTTTAAATCAAAATAACGAAAGCTTCTTAATCATTTATTTTGCAACTGCCATACATCTCCGGGGTCGATCAAGATGTTCATTTGTCTTCTGAAGTTTTTAAATTTCAAATATATTTTGTCACCATGTCGCAGTGGAAGACTTTGATCCAGCCTGTCTCCAACCGCAAGACTTAATGATATTGTGGTTTTGTGCTATTTTTAGTTATTACAGATATTTATTCGTTTTTGATCCACATATTTCGTTCATTTCCCATTTCAATATACATAGGAGAGTTCCGCGATAGCTATCAAATATGCTTCAATATAAGATATTCATCATTGATATCCAATCATTTAAGTTATTTTTTTTTACAGAAAATGATATAAGCAAGGAACAGTTCAAATATTTGGTTTTAAATGATACTTGAAAGAGCTTTGCAAACACATTGTGCACCGAATTAAACTAAAAAGTAAACTACAAGATTACTTAGACTCAGTTACTGATACTGAAACTGCATACTTCTTCAATGAAGATTTAATGGTTATTAAAGCGAAAACAAACTGTATAGAAGTGATGCAAGTTGATCAAGATCAGTCAGTTATTCTGATAGACATTACTTTGGATTTGGATTCCTACTTAAGTGTACCAAGTAGGCTTTCACTGCCATAATTTGAATTGAAGAGTATCCGCCAATGTACTCCACAAGTAAATAGTGTTCTAAATTATTATCAAAAATACAAACAATTGAACTCGCAAAAAAGAAGCATCATTGTTGATGTTTTGGTGAAATATCACTACACATTTATTGTTAACAAGTAAGTACTTAGCTAATGGATTATAGGAGACCAGACAGCAGTAGTTTCAGGCTTGGTACAGTCACCTGCAATAATGTCTTACACAACGAAGGCCTCAAAAATATCTTACACACTCTTACAATGTCTCATAAGGTATTAGTGGCAGATATTTTTGCAGCCTTTATTGCGTAAGATATTATTACAGGTTATACAGGTGACTGTACTTGCATGTCAATCCAGATGGATTGACGACTAGTGCGAGTTAGATATTCTTTCACAAGGGAGCAAAATTATGCATTTACGTCAAGGGTAGTTGTGATGGTTTTCTGTCTGGTTTCTATAATAAAATTAGTATTAATACTTAAATATGAATGAAGATTATTCAAAATATTTTTTTCCTCAGCAACATCAAACCAGAAGAATTCAATTTGCTAGCTGCAAAAATAGTTTCACTTTTCCCAACTGAAAGTATATATACCTACTATATGAAAGCTGTGCCAACATGCAAATCTGCTTCAAGAAAATATGTGCCCGCCAAAGGCAAATTAGTGGACAAGGTTCGAAATCTCCTGTACATATCAGGAGAAAAGTGCAGGGGCTTAAACCCACTTGCTCTAATAGGGATTCGGATACAGATGTAGAGTCTGTGGAAAATAATCAAGGTAAAATCCATACTTATATTCGTACCTACTAATAATATAAATGCAATAGTAACTCTGTCTGTCTGTTGTCTTTTTTCCTTTTGATTTCACAAAGTATAGCGAAGTTTCGATAATTTTTTTTTTGTTTTATTTCAGGGACTGCTTCAAATGACGACGCTATTTGGCTGAAATATAATGAGCTATGGGACCAAGTTTGTGAAAGGTGGAATAACACCTTTGAATTAAGACACAAACAATTGAAACTGTACATGATTTTCTTGAAACCTGGGCCATTTGAAAAGACAGCAAAGTAGATACTCTGGTAAGACATTCCTCAAAATAACTAGCCACCTCAATTCTATTTATATATGTATACAATTTATATTAATGCTTTTTATGACATCTCAGAATATTATAATAATAATGCAATTTAATGTTCAATACGATCACATACTATTATTATTTTTTGTAATTATTGTTCAACATCTATTTCTTTTTTAAATTAATTATTGAATTTATTTGAGAGTATTTTCTATTTTTAAAATGTAATATTGTATTGTACCCTAATTATGATAATTTAACTTTAACTTTGACATGTAAAATTGTTAATTTTATGAATAAATGAATATGAATATATGAATATGAATATTACAGATAAATTCCATACATATATAAATAGAATTGATTTTAGCATAAGATTTTTATTACTGGCCATGTTATACTAAAATGAATTCTGTGACCTATGAACAAAGCTTATTTCATAGGTCACAGAACTTATTACACCAAAAATGATTTTGGTGTAAGGTGGCCAGTTACTACACTAAATACATTAAAAATAAACGCCATATTTCCTTTAGAACACTTCTCTTAATCAGAGCGTCTTATATTTATTTTAGTAGGTATACTTGCCATCGCAATCACCAATTTATTTTTCACAGCAATGACAACGACGCAAAAAAACGAACGAAAAGAAAAAGAGCACACAAGCAGATCACATTCAGCCATTAGCATTAGGTTTGTTGGATGACAACTTGAAAATGTTCAAATTCAAATGGGATTCAAGTTCAACCCAGGACCTTGTACTTCATAGGCAGAGTCACTACCCACGAAGAAAGATACAGAGGCCGTTAAAACGTAATTAATTACAATGCATTCATAATTGATCATTTTATGAAAATATGTGTGAGTCTAATGTCTCATATAATTTTTTTTTAATTTCAGACAAAATAATTCCGGTGCAGATTTACCTGCTATATTTTTTAATACCACCCAAAGGCCGGAAATCTAGGAAAGTCAAATTCTCAACCACTGAATCAATCCAGGGCTTATTAGTTCAGATAGATGTAAGTATTAGATGCATCCAATCCAAATTTAAGGGTTTTATTCTATTTATTTTATTATTAATATACATTTATATTATTAACTATAAAAGTTGTGTAACTGTTCAGTTAATGTTTTACTATTTTACTCTTCGAGTCAAGCGAGTTCAATATATTTCATTTTGGTAAATATGTTCCCAGAACATAATAAAGTAGTATTCCATTTAATATTTCCCACTCATTTTTTATGAAAATCATTACTAGTGAGTGTGCACGGGACAACATCCCACATTGTCGATTGCTATAAAGCCGCTTTGTCAGTTTATTCATATAAAGATACAAGTAAACCTCGCCTTACGGCCTAGCCACGACAATGGTCTAAGGCGTCTTGCGGCAGCGGCAAGCGGTAAGTCACAAAAACAAAAACGCAGCGCGCGCGAGGCATGCCACGACCTTGCCGCTGTTCGAAATCGCGCGCGGGTTTTTACGGGCCTACCCGCGGGAGCGGCGCGCGGGGCGGCGCGCGACTCAAACAACTGTAACGCGCCGCGCGGGCGGTGCCACGACATTACAGCGGCGCGACCGGCCTAGGCGGCTAGATGGGGCTAGCGATTCCGCGCGAAACAAAACATTTTGTTTTTATTATGAGCGTCTTGAACCCGAAACCTTTATTTAATGAAAATTGAATTGTACTTTCGCGTATGTAGTATGTAATAATGTTTTCAAACATATTTTTGTATAGTATTTATTCGTATTTACTCTTAATTTTTTTCTAAGTGTTTATTTATATTAAGTATCATTTAACTAGCCATAAAATAAATTCCATGTACTTAGTCATCACACATATTCTCTTGTACAAGATGTAATTGACTAATTAAAGCATTCTATGCACTCGAGTCATATTCGACAGTAAAAAACATGTTTTTAAATATGAAAACGTTCTGGCCGCTCCTAGGCCCTGCCGCCGCTTCTAAAAGTACGTGGCATGGCTAGCGCCCGCGCGCGTTTCCCGCGCAGCCCAGCCGCCCCGCTCGCCGCCTTAGACCATTGTCGTGGCTAGGCCGTTAATGGTAACCGACAAAGTGGGACGTTTTACTAAACACACTCTACGTGTGTAAACTGTAAGGCATGCAAAGTTGCCATAGAGCCACCATAATGAAGTCATATTTTACTTACCATGTTTTGGTATTTGTTACTTCTTTATTTAATTACAATAATTAAGGGAAAAATTAAAAACTTTTCACCACACCAACTGGTAAAGGCTTACTTTGCTATTCAAAAACAGATAGCAAAATTGCATTTTATCACAAAATTTCACTTCATATCTTTAATTTTAGCTTCCTGGTGGAAATTACCGAAATATATATGACTATTTTGAATCATAATTATTGAATAAATTGATAGTTTTGATTTAGTTTGATGTTTTATAGTCAGTGTTTTCTTCGTGTTGGTGTGGTGAACATTTTTGTGTTTCACTCGGCGGCAAAGTTTGTTTAACCTTCGTCCCTTGAAACCCTCGCAAGTCTCGCAACGCACAAGATTCCACTTTTCGAACCACTCGCTACGCTCGCGAGTGGTTCAATATTGGAATCTTTCGGTTGCTCAGGTTTCAATATTGGCACGTGCGGTTAAACAACAACTTTGCCCCTTGTAAAACAACTAACTATTGTGTACCTTAAAATTCCATTTTCTATATGACTAAGTCTCTGCTGTACATATTTTAATGAAGAAAAAAGAACTTATATTTTTGTAGTGGAGCCTCTGCTGAGCAGTGGGATATTCCTGGGAACTATGGCATTACTTTTAAATTATGTTTTTAATGCAGGACGCCGGAGATATCGACAGCGTAATCGCAGCCCAGAAAGCTAAGGCTGCAGCCCGGAAGGATACCGTGCAACCCTCCGTGCTCATACAACGACCGCTACAAAACTTCGCCCAGATATACATCGTTATTCATGATATCAAATACCACGTGCATTCAGCTGCAAAGGCGTTCGACTTGTTGTTTAAGATTTACCACGTTTTTCACGCCAAGTATCCCCAAGTGTGTGAGCACCTCCGCGTAATTATTCAAAAAAAGTGTATCAAATCCATACGGCGTATGATACAGTAGGTACCACCGTATATAGTTGACGTTTTAAACTTAGACGTTTTAATTTTATTATAGTATAGGATCCGTACTAAGCTCGATCTTCACCAACGTGTTAACCAGATGAAAATAAGTTTCTGAACATGTCTCCTCAATAAAAATGAATGGTCAAGATTATTTTTTAAAAATCTTTGAATTTTTTTTTTATGTAATCTTGACCATTTTTATTGAGGTTACCATAGTAAGACATGTTCAGAAACTTATTTTACTTAATAAAATATTATTTTCACCTGGTTAACACGTCGGTGAAGATCGAGCTTGGTACGGATCTTAGACTATAAAGTTCTTGAAATGTAAAAATATACTAAGCTACAGAAATTGTATCTATGACATTTGGTCTTATGTACCTACTTAAGTATTTGCACCATCTATTTACAATTGACGTGATTTATTCTAAGTTTGACTTGTAGAGAATCTTGGTACTTTGTAGCTCTAATCAATCTTGGTAGCTCATACATTTATGTACCTATATGCTTACCTATAAGTCAAAATGTTTTCCGTTCTAAATTCAATTTTAATACTGTATAGTGATACTGATAGGTTCTGAATTTGTAATTACTTTCTTTAACTGATGCATAAAATAAATGAGAAACTTACATTTCACTTTCATTCCATTATTTCCGAATAGGTATAAATGTGTTTCAAAACTAATTTGGCTTGTATAAATTAGACTGGAATACTGTCAAAACTCATTCATACTTAAAACGGCACAAGTCTTTTTGTAAAAAGTTAAAGCTTGAGTTGATTAGCACTTCTGTGGGTTAAGATAATTCTTCTTGTAACATGTTCATTCTAGTTGTAAAATAGAACGTATTCTAATTACATACTTACATTAAGCTTTTCTTTTAAGTTTGTATTTCTGGTTCTTGTTGTAAAGGGACACGCACTCCATCAAAATTTAAACCTCTTCTTTAAAAGTGGAAATTTGTGTATTTATCCTAGTTACAAAATATACCATTTTATTATTGTTTTATTAAGGTAGGTAATTTAATCAAGTCATAATTGTCGCAAAGTCTATAGTGATGAAATGACCATAATTATTATAAAGGTAGGCAAACAAAACTAAAGATGTTAAATAGGTAAAAAAATACATCATAAGTATTTCATTTGAGACATTAAAATGATAAGAATAAAACAAAAATAAAATGGTAAATTTTGTAAACGCGCCAAATACACAAACGTCCGTATGAAAAGTGTTGTAGCTCATGTTGTGCCGTTCTCGAGAATGTTCTCCATTTTGTATAGGAAACGTTCTCGCTCAAAGCCCATAGTAAACGGAGAACATTCTCGAGAACGGCACACCTTATAGTCGTGATTAAGAAGAGATTTACCTAATTTGAATGGAATACGTTCCATTTTACGACAAGAATGACACTTTTTATAAAAATAATTAAACACTCTTAAAATAAGAGCTTTACTTCATTTGATTGGTATACGTTCCATTTTACGACAAGAATGACACTTTCTATAAGAAGAATTAAACACTCTTAAAAGAAGAGCTTCACTTCATTTGATTGGAATACGTTCCATTTTACGACAAGAATGACACTTTTTATAAGAAGAATTAAACACTCTTAAAAGAAGAGCTTTACTTCATTTGATTGGAATACGTTCCATTTTACGACAAGAATGACACTTTTTATAAGAAGAATTAAACACTCTTAAAAGAAGAGCTTTACTTCATTTGATTGGAATACGTTCCATTTTACGACAAGAATGACACTTTTTATAAGAAGAATTAAACACTCTTAAAAGAAGAGCTTTACCTCATTTGATTCGAATAAGTTCCATTTTACAACAAGAAAAGAACTATTTTGCAAGAACAATTAATGCTTTTGAGTAAATTATCTCGGTTACTTAGAACAAGATATTTTCGTTCTTGGGTCAAACAATTTAGCTTTTAAAAAAAGAGCCTTACATCATTTGACCGGAATATGGGCCATTTGACAACAAGAACAAAACGCTCTTGAGTAAATTAATCAGCTATTTAGATCAAGATATTTTCGTTCTTGGGTCAAACAATTTAGCTTTTAAAAAAAGAGCCTTACATCATTTGAAGAGAATGATGTACGGCTCTTTTTTAAAAGCTAAATTGTTTGACCCAAGAACGAAAATATCTTGTTTTAAATATTTTCGTTCTTGGGTTAAACAATTTAGCTTTTGAAAAAAGAGCCTTACATCATTTGAAGAGAATATGTGCTATTTTACAATAAGAACTAACGCTTTTGAGCCAATTTTTAATACTATTATAAACAAAATACATTCAATCTTCGTTAAAGAGCCTTTCAATGTTAAATTAAGAAAAGGAATAATTATGTCAAAATGCTTTCTCTTGAAACAACAGTTATTAGCTTTTAGTGGAAGAGATATTTAAAATGTTGATACAAAAAAGTAGTTCTTGGTCTAAGAACTATAATGCGAAACATTTTATATCTCAATCTAAGTAATTCTCCATTTTCCTTATATCGAAATCCCAAAAGATCTTGACTCAAATAATATTACTTGCTTCAAGTAATTTTTTTTTTCTGTGTAGATGGCGCTAATATTAATATTATTTGACATTTTAACACATATCAAGGTAGGATGATATGGAACAAATTGTCAAAACTAAGAATAAAAAGTTTTAAGCTTGTGTCGGGAGATGGTAGTCTATGCATTGTGATTACACATTTTACTTTGACAGTAACTCTCTATAATACTCGATCCTCTTTGATTGCACTAATGTAATTTTATAGCGTGCGATGAACTGCCAGTAATATCAAAATTGTATAAGTTGAGATGTAACAATTACCAACTGCATTAGAAGAATAGATATTAAATAAATAAATAAAAAACACTCCAAACATAACAAAAATGTATTATTTATTCCCGAAAAAATTTAATATTCCACTCATAAGATTCTTCCTACACTGAAATTAATACTGTAATCAGATAAAGTAGCTACTTATTAAACTTCTGCAAATTAATAGTTCATGCATGGTCCCACTCATTCAATCTCCATTGATACAATGAGAGCCGGTATCATTGTTAACTGACCGTTATCCGCGTGATTGCAGAATGGGGAAGCGCTAACTGTCCGGCGCATGATTAGTGTGTGCTTTCCCAGCTTCTTGTGCACCATTGTGCGCGCTTTTCCTCGTGAAAAACTCGCGCAGGCCCGGTAGCACGACTTAAGTGATGGTTAGTTGATTAACGTCCGAGTGATATGTGTTAGTTATCTTTCGCGTATTCATTTCACTTGTATGTCAGTAGATGTATTTAGATCCAGCGAGAGACACCGGAAAATGATAACTATTTGAGATCTGAGATCATTCTGACATTTTTTTGATGACAGGTGCAAATTAAAATAATATATAGGATGGAAGATATTCTTGATAGTAAATAAAATTGAAATAGGTACTATGGGTTTTTTCATATCATAACTGATTAATATCTTAATGATTATTTTTGTTTCAGAAATAACAAATAGTTTACGAACTGTTATAAATAAATCTGATCGTGTCATTTTAGATATACCTACTTGTTACAGTTATTTTTTTTTACATTCTTCTGCATGACATCAAAACACAACATTACACACCCACAGGTTTTGAATTATATTATAATTAAAGTTTTTTTTGTATTGGTAAGTTTTTATTTACAACTATTAATAAAACAATAAATATAAATATTTTACACAACAAAGAATAAAATTAATGCTAAAATTAAGGTTTTGAATTGAATTACATATTTATGCTTATCAAAATATATTCTGCGAATTTGAGTAACAGACGTATAAAATCATTTTTGTTCTTTTGTGTTTAACACTTTATTTTCATTGTTTTCCATATTTTAAACTACAGTTAATTACTTCAACTATTCAACCAGCCCCTCTCATATCACAGTATAGAGTCGCACACGCAATTAAGTTCGACGAGCGCTCTTTCAACCGAAAAAACACCATCTCTCCATTGTTGTGTATTCCCACATTTCGCGTTTTACTGTTAGCTTCCTGATTTAAAGGCAAAAACTGCATTAATTGCATTCCACTTAGCTGCCTTTTTACTAAAGTAGGAAACCTAAGTCTTAGATCACAGGTTATGTCGTGAGATCTGGTCTTGTTTGTTACCAATTATGCATTGCTGGATATTTGTTCATTAGGCGCGTGTAAAAAGCGATCATTGGTTTATTACGTGTGAGGAAGTCATTGGCGATGGCGAGGGGGACCATGGGATGGGAGAGATGCTAAGTTTATATTCAAAGAATAAGTAAGTCCCAGTGAATGTGTACATAGTATGCATTTATACTTTATTTTTGTAAAATAATAAATGTAAAGTTAACCTTAAAAAAACTTGTTAATGCGTACCTAAAACTCAAATTTTTATTTGAATGGGAATGACTAGGGTATAATTTAATAACTCATATCCATTTTTTCTTTTGTGACTATACACATTTTAGAGAACACTTCAAAACATGTACATAAAAAAACATTAGTGAGTAAAAACAAGAAAATTTCTACATTTCTTAAATTAAGATATATTCTATAGTTAAGTAGATAAATCTTCTATATATATAAACGGCAAAGTCCTGAGTGACTGACTGACTGACTGACTGACTTAAATCAACGCACAGCCCAAACCGCTAGTATTTGATACAACCAAAACTGTTAAGCCCATGATGATGTGTAAGAGTATAAGTCAAATCCATACTCTTGTTTCCAAAGTTATATTGAGCCGACAAACACCTCACAAGTCTAAAAAAAACCACAACCTATTTTTCACAACAAACTTTCTCATCAAAATAAAACACTACCTCATAACCTTGGTAAAACTTGCCCTTGCTCAACTTCCAAAAGAACGATCACTCTCACCAACTTCACGGTCAGTTCGACACTGATTCTAACCACTTCACACACATTTCTGACATTTTTCTCACCTGCCATCTTGGATTACCATCAGTAAAACACCATCCTTGACTCGCGCGTTATGTGAACTTTGCGACCATTGTTTTGGTGCATTTGACCTCTTAATTTAAAACTAAATCATTCTATAGGTTACGGGTAAAGTAACAATAACACGCATGGTCACGACCATTGGAATGGTTTAATTCAATAAGCTCATAATTTTGTTTAATGTGACTAGGTTACCTAAAATGTCTCCGCTAAGAGGCAGGTAATCGACATTTCTCGTTTAGAAACTCTTGAATCTCATCGCTTATTAATCAATAAGCAAGCTTATTCGTATTATGATAAAACATAATATGACATCAATGGTTCATAAGGTACGAGGTATACAAAACAAGCATTCGGTTGAAGTTGTAATGATGCCCTAACTAGAGTAATTGCATCCATTGAATTACACGCGCGAGTCTATTTGTGGCATTACTTCTCAAAAAGTCCTTATGATTCAATTGCAATATTACAGCTTTTTGGACTTGTTATTGTAGTAAGCACCCTCTTGTATGGAAAGCCACATATAAACTACTGCAAAGTAAGTGCAAACCTATTCATGGTTTTTTGTTCTGAAAATATGTAAGCACTTATTTTATTTCGGTTAATAAGATCGACATTAAGTTTGAACCTTTAATTATTAAATTACCCATAGTTAAACGCCACTTTAAAATACAGTTGCTTTTGTAAAATATCGGCTGAGATATTTAATGATTTGGACACCTTGAAAAAAATGGTGGAGATAACTGTCCCCTACAGGGAAACTTGTCAGAGATCAGTTATCTCTGCTGCTTACTTTACACTCAAAGGAAAACTTTCATTTTCCGTGACAATAACATAATCAGCTTCAATAGTTACGACAAGGTGTAAAATGGTACATTTGCCACTTGCCCGTACCTACTCGTACCTATACAATACATTATGTGCATACTATTAACTCTTTCTAATCTGTCTACATATCTTACTCTAGTAAAAGTCTGCAACGGCTGGAGCGCAGAATCGTTATCCGCCGTCAATTACCAAAGCCAGTAAAGTAACCCTATCAGATCTCCCTAAGCTCTCCAATTAATCCCAGATCCTCGTGCATGTGCTCACACGGACCTATCCGTCAAACCACTACTTAACCATCTGCATAAGTCACGATTGTGGAACACCCGACTAACAGTTTAATAATGTCCGCTCCCCGACCCACGCGACCTCAGTGAAATACGGTTGAGCGGACTTGGAGCCATATTTTCCCCTATGCATCGTACCGAAGTCGTGTCTTCCTTCGTGGAAATAAAATCCGAGGTCCATCTCTGGGGCCATCGGTGCCGTGGATGCGCTATTTTAGCAAACAAAACCAAACGACCTAACTCACACCTTCGTCGCAAACAACAACCAACTCTGAATCAAATGCCTCACAATCTAATATGGCTGACTTACTTCAAGGTTGATATGTGAATGGTGTTCGAGATGCGCGGATAATGTCATGGGAAGACCTCAATGAACGAACGGACAGCGCGTGGACTGCCGGCCGCACTTCTGCAAACTTATGCAGATCATTACTCAGATTAATATAGCTTCTATTCCCATACTGCTAATGGTTGTAGCGAGTTATCGGTAAGTTGGCAAGGAAGGGTTGTAGGTGACATTCGTGGGCCGCGGCTGGTTTCAATAGGAGCTGGTAAATGTCTCAAAAGTTTTACTTGTCGTGGGTTACGTTGAAATGGTAATTGGATGACATGTGTTGATATGGGATTGGTTTAAATGTCATTTGCCTTATAAATTTGTAAGCTAACAGCGTTATTGGAATAAATTATACTGAACTTTTGGCCTCTCACCTCTAATACGTAATTTAAATCATTCCAAAATATTGATTGTGGTGCAGTGCATCTTCATTACTTCTACATAAGCACCAATAATAAATAAATAAAGAAATATTGGGGGACACCCCTACACAGATCAACTTAGCCCCAAACTGAGCAAAGCTTGTACTATGGGTGCTAAGCGACGATATACATACTTAAATAGATAAATACATACTTATATACATAGAAAACATCCATGACTCAGGAACAATTATCTGTGCTCATCACACAAATAAATGCCCTTACCGGGATTCGAACCCGGGACCGCAGCTTAGCAGGCAGGGTCACTACCAACTATGCCAGACCGGTCGTCAATTACAATACAATTAGCTACTTTGTAAACATTCAAACATTACGATACAAGTGTGTAAAAAAGGAAGTTCGAAACGAGTGGCGATAACTTAAAACACGACCAAAGGGAGTGTTTTAAATCGACACGAGTTTCGTAACTCGTGTCAATTTAAACAACAACAACAACATAACAACATACAATCACGCCTGTATCCCATAAAGGGGTAGGCAGAACACATGAAACTACTAAAGCTTCAGTGCCACTCTTGGCAAATAAGGGGTTGAAAAAAAAACGAAACTGTGACATTGCAGTGACAGGTTGCCAGCCTCTCGCCTACGCCACAATTTAACCCATATCCCATAGTCGCCTTCTACGACACCCACGGGAAGAAAGGGGGTGGTGGGGGGGGGGGTGGGGGGGGGGGGGTGGTCAATTTAAAACACTTCCTTTTTTACACACTATTTTTACTGTTATACTTATACAATACAGAAAGTGTAGATTTAAGCACAAGGGAGCAAAACGTCGACGGTGTATATTAAATCCTGAACGAAGCAAAAGATACTTATAAGCAAAAGATATTTGAGTTCTAAAACAATTACTTTTAACCGACTTCCAAATCTCAAAATGAGGAGGTTGTTAATTCGTCTTTATCTTTATTTTGTTTTTTTACACCAACTTAAGATTGGTTCCATGAACAGAAGAAAATCATACTTTTGCAGGGAAGTAAAAAAGCGTCACTTTCATCCAAGGGGGCAAAATCCCTTTTTGAATAGGTGTTGTGAAATAAACATGAACGCGGGTGGTATTACCCGCTCTAGAGATTCAGGACGTCTGCCCTTTCCCGTAGGTAGCGTGACTCACTAACCCACTGGCGCACACTTATTTATAACGTGATTTTATTCCAACACTAACTGTTTTTACAGTGGTACAGTCGCCATGACATACAGTGTGATTTTTTTAATATGCACATCGGAAAATCCGAGAGACTGCGACTAATTTTATCGACGAAAAGAAGGATAAGGTCAGGTGGGGTAAGGGAAACATACTTCATTTTTTATATTTTACATCGAGCTCTAATCACTTTATTTAATGTCGTATATTCATCTTGACCGACGCAAAGTATGCTTCTTTAAGTCTGCTTTCTAGGGCGAAATTAATTTTTAAACTAGCTTTATTGCATGTAGCTGGAAATTTATAAAATGTTTAGGCTGGTCCTGCCGTTTCCCTTTCCCGGGTTTTGGGGTAAGGGAAACACTTCGCTAAAATCTCAAAGTATTGGTGCTAGTGTGGATTATACCGGCAATGTAAATTAAAAAAAACATCATCAATCAAATGGAGACTTTGATTCTTTGACATATAGTTTAAAATAGAAAATATTTACATAAATTGAAATTCGGGGTAAGGGGAACATATGGGCTTGAGACAGGGGTGGTTAACTAAAAATTATAATTGTTTTTAAAGATTTTTTTTACAAGTTTTTTTAGAAAATTAAAATTTCAGTATTGCAAATTTAAAAACGACTAATAATTATTAGTAATTATTCGTATTTAAAATACTGAAGTTTGGATCAATACAAAATTTCTGTACTTATAGAATATGTCTCTGAAAATGTTCATGACCCCTGAAATCGGGAAAAGGAAACATATGTTCCACTTACCCCGGCTATGGTAGTTCCCGTTACCCCGGTATGTCATTTGTAGGTTGTGTTATGAATCACGTTGAATTTTGATATTTACAGCATAGTTTTCTCAAATTCAAATACTTACCAGACATGAACATTAAACATATAAAGGAATATTTACAGATATCAAAAGTCTTCGGACATGACTTTTTGCTACCCAAATCACTACACAAATAATACTCGTCCAACTCGTGGTCTTGTAGCACGACAACTGATTTTTTGTTTTTGTCAAGGACGCACACTCCTTAGAGCTAGCGCTATTTTTGTTTTTGTTTTGGAACTAAATCCTAGGTAGTACCTTACCGACCACCAAATGACCTAGCTACAGTCTATGAATTCAGAGTTACCAATCAGTGTTTCCCTTCCCCCATAGTCCCCCTTACCCCACCTGACCTTATAAAAAGAGCAGTGACGTTTTATTTACATGTAGTAGGATGGAATTGTAAAAAAAAATACAACAGCAAAAAAATATTTTTTGACAAATACCTTTTTTTCGTCGATCTAATCTGCCGTAGTTTCTCTGATTTTCTGGTGTGCACATTAAAAGGACTCATATTATATATCGGAACGGCTAAGGTGTTCACAATTGTGACTGAACACGCCTATATAGTCAATGCACTTTATTAGTGTGTGTTCGTATATTTTTGAGCAGCTCGGCTGCTTCAAAATATAAAATAAATATTGAATATTCAAATAACTAACTAGTTGTCTATCAGCAGCGGCTGGTCCATACAAGCCAATTCCCACCGGCTTGCCTAAAATTGATTACTAGTAAAGTACCTAATGTTTAGGTAGGTTTCTTTTTGCTCAGTGTTGCCTAACAGAAATTTTCACCAGCCGCCACTGCCACTGCTGTCTATACTACTTCTATAATACATAATCATCATCATCATCCTCCTTGCGTTATCCCGGCATTAGCCACGGCTCATGGGAGCCTGGGGTCCGCTTTTGACAACTAATCCCAAGATTTGACGTAGGCACTAGTTTTTATGAAAGCGACTGCCATCTGACCTTCCAACCCGAAGGGTAAACTAGACCTTATTAGAATTAGTCCGGTTTCCTCACGATGTTTTCCTTCACCGAAGTCGCTTGACTGACAAATATCAGTTGACATTTCGCACATAAATTCCGAAAAACTCATTGGTGCGAGCCGGGGTTTGAACCCGCGACCTCCGGAACGAAAGTTGCACGTACTTACCGCTAGGCTACCAGCGCTTCTAAAGTAGTACTACTCCTATAATACTATACTACTTATATAATTAAAGTTACTCAAAGGTTCGCTGGAAGAGAACGCTTAAATAAAGATCGAATCGAATAGAAAATCGAGTCCTTTACGCTGTGACCGTGTTTCATCTGCCCTTTCCCGAAGGAGCATGACTTGGTGACCCAGTATCTCTCGCGCAGCTTTTATTTTATTTCTTTCCATTAGCTAGTTACAGTCATGTGCTGCTTGTTTATCGGGCGACATATTAATTATAATTTCATATACTGTCGCTTTTGTTTAATGTACTAAGGACACTTTTTACACTTTTTAAGGCTCAGATTCAAACATTTCCAACAAAAATAAAGGATAGTCCTTTACGCTGTGACCGTGGGTCGTCTGCCCTTTCCTGCAGGAGCGTGGCTCGGTGACCCAGTGTCGCTCGCGCAGCTTTTATTTTATTTCCGAGGGCGCCGGCGCCATTAGCGGGTTACAGTCGTGTGTTGACTATTGGACATTGGCCATACGAAAGTGTTCTTTTTAGGCATTTTTATCTCGATTTCTGATGTAAAGTAGTAGGTACTAATTAAGTAACACATTACCTAGTGGAGACTGAGGTTAGTAGTAACAGAGATGAGTTGTGACAGCATCGATTTTTAAGAACTTATTAATTGAAATAGATTGAAATAGATATCATACACGAAACAAAAAACGACAAGGCCCACTGGTGGCCCACTGGTGGTTTATAATTTATATATAGTAGTGTGACTACTTGAAAAAAAGAACAAATAAAAAAAATATTCAATAAAATAATTTGATTTGTTCCCTAGTTATAACTTATTAATTATCAGCAAGTTCGCAACAGCGCGCATTTGCTAGCCCGAGATATGAACTAAAAAACCTAAGTTCCCAAAAATCGACGTCGTCACAACTCTCCTCTGTTACAACTTACCCCGGTCTCCCACTTATTTAGAACCCTCCTCCTTTATTTAAAGTTTTTAAGGCCACATCTTAGCCATAAGTCGTGAGCATTAGCGCCTCCGTGACGTCACCAACACATTCCTCCCCCAATCATAATGCCATCTCGACAATAGGACAATTTGCTAACGTATCACCGCGTTGCCCCATCAGCGCATCTTCGAATTCCTACATAAATCAATCGGGAATGCCACGAGCACAATTATTACCTTTAACCTTATTTTGGCATTTGGTATGTCGCAAACGGCCCTGATTGTACGCCTTCAGATGTTGCGGAGCAGCCGAGGTGATCACAAATATCTGATCGCAGCATCTTTTATCGGATGTTTAGTTCTTTTTGAGCACCTTGGTCGCTCCGATGAATATGGAGCTTACTGTTCTAATCTTGCGGTTATCGTATGCATGTACTTTGAAGTTCATACAAGGAATAGGTAATAAGAAAAAATACGTGATAGCATGTTTTCTATTTTGGCAAAGACAATGTTTACCTTAGTAACAATACACAAATAACAAATAAATTAATTAATTTAATGAAAAAAAAGTTACAGTTCAAAATAAAACCTCAGCTAATTTAAGTTAATTGTAAGTATCTTAACTGTTTTTGTTTTTATGATTATATCATTTTAATTCCATTTGTTTCATTCTCATTTTTACCAACTTTGACTTTTTTAACCACCGATGCAAAAACGACGGGGTGTCTGTCTGTCTGTCTGTGTGTGTGTGTGTCTGTCTGTGGCATCGTAGCTCTCGAACGGATGAACCGATTTAGATTTAGTTTTTTTTATTGAAAGCTGAGTTAGTCGGGAGTGTTCTTAGCCATGTTTCATGAAAATCGGTCCACTATGTCGCGGTCGGGGTTTTTTTCAAAATTTTAAGTTTTTACGTTTACAGCTGGACAAAAAGTGTAAATTAAAATCCCGTTTTCTTATAAATATTGATTTCAAAAGGACCATAGTAGTAGAAATAGTAAAATGTTTTGCTTGACCCATGATCCATCATTATAATATTTATAAATCCGAGTAGGTGTAACCATTGAGCAATCGTTATCAAACAATAGCATCAAAAGTTAAAGTTTGCGACCTTTGGCTAAAATATTCAGGATTGCGGCGTCCGAATATAGCAATAATATGAGAATTGTTTACCGCTTATTGTGCTGAGGCTGTCAATCAATTCACTTTCGAACATTGTGATCTACATTGCCCTTGTAGTTTATGCGATAGGTAACCAAGAATTATTTTGCTTGGAATACATTTTTTTTCTTTCTTTCTTTCTTTACATGTATGTTTTTTTTTCTCTCAAACCAACTTCACTAGTTTTAATCTTGTTTGTTTTTTCAATTGTAAACACTGTTTATGTTTTATGTCCACCACAGGCTAACGATGTCTAGTGTAGGGACCAGAATAACATGTTACTAGAAATTTGTTATTTCAATAAACGTTTCAATGTTACCTACTTAATTTTTAAGCAAAATAATTCTGATATTTACTGTACATATCTATACATAATGGATATAAATTATTTTTAATGCATTTCATATTTTGGATTTTATGTTTAATGTCGAAAAAAAATCAGTAAGGTAACATGGGGTAACATTGAAAAGTTTTCTTGAGGGGTAAGATGAAATATGTTCCGTATACCGAAGCACTGTAATAAATGCCTACCTAAAATTAAGTAAAATAGCCGCAATGAATCGTATTAGATCAGTTACCAAATTTAGCCGCACCCGTATACCTAATAGCTGAATGATCAAGAATATATGTAATATGTATTTGACTAAATATACAGAGTGGGGCCTGTAACAAAGGCGAAGAATTGAACTCAAGGCTATTCTCCTTATACTGATAAACATTTGTTCGGCGACTTTTAAAAACAACTTGTATTTTGATTTTTATCACCCTTGAAAGTTTTTTCTAAGAGGTAATGTATTGTGAATTCTGTTAAGTCTAAAGTGTGACAGACAACGTCAATGACAACAATAATGGCGTACATTGAAGCTAATATTTATTTTGTATGAAAAATTAAAAATTTAAAGACTTTATAATTTTTAAAAGTCACTGAACAAATGTTGATCAGTATAAGGAGAATAGCCTACAGTTCAATTCTTCGCCTTTGTTACAGGCCCCACTCTGTATTATGATTGTTTTCATTCAAGTAATGCTACTAATGAACTAATGATAGACATCAATTGACATAAAAAATATAATACCGAAGTGTGCATAATGCGGTCCCCGTAGAGAGGGTGGTACTAGCATAATGCGCGCGTGAGCGATGGGATGGTCTTGCGCAAGCTCGTTAGCGACGCCCCGCGGACCTGCGCGGAACTGGAGCGGGGCCTGGAGGACCATTCGAACTCACATTTTTATATCGAAATTATATCATTTTATTACCATGAGCTCCTGCATTTCACTCGTATATAATTCTACTTGTATTGGCGTAAACCAGACCCAAGGGCGAAAGATAACTATTGAATTATTTCAAAAATTCAAATATTGGTTTGAATTGGCTCCCCTGTACTGTTTACGGGATTATGAGCTCCGTTACTAATATCGGACCATACGATCTGTTGCTACTAGCTTTGAATGTCATAATAGTAAACGCTTGACCAGTGGACGCTCACAAGTAACAAATTCAAGTACTACGATGTCACAATACTAAAGAAAAAGTGATCAAGTATTTCAAAGATGATTGGCATCTTCATTAGCAGTTCCTCTAGGACACTTGATCATGGTATATTCGGTATAATAATGTTATCTATTCCTATCACATTCAAAACTAGTTTATAGCGACAGATAATAGGCCAAAATAAATGCATCCATGTTTGCCTTTTGCTTCGCTAATCCTTTCATTGAACTTTGATGAATCTTTGACTTGACCCCAACAGATATCTCACATATTATCAACCTTTTAAGTAGCATGCAAATTGGTATTTTTCCCCGCGAAGTCCCACAATTACGTGTATGTAGGCTAGCGGTCGGTCGTGAGGCCCACCGCATTCATTCAAAAAAGCTTAAGTTAGTTTACTGTTCACGGCGCTTACGTCGTTTTTAGAAGCGTGTCACTACTAGAACAGCGCTGCTTAAAAGGGGATATGTTCGTAAGAATTTCAAGGAGTTTGTGTTGTTTTTGGCTAAATGTTGGTACTAGGCTAGGAGCCCGCTCCCACGGATCCCGTGTGTGATCGTGACGGACGCTGTGTCAATAGTCGTGTCTTCATGTTGGTATTGGTTGTGGTCATTTACTCAGACATGCGCGGAAATGTTCCCATACTTGCTAAACATTAAGTTATTGTTGTTTGATTCCGCGGCGGTGTGATCGGGAAATTTCTCGTAGTAGGGTATTTCTAAACGGATTGGTTACCTGTCGGTGATAATCCTGATAATGTAAAGGTACTTACAACACAGTATAATCATTGTTATTTTCAGTTGTATATATAAGTACCTAGGACATTACATCTACTTAATCAAATTTAACTAAATAGACTGCATTCTCTAATCTAATCCTTTAGTGACGTCACCAAAATGTAGCGTAATGACGAGGAACGAAACTTTGCACGAAGGTTTCCCATCTTGTGTTATGTTCTAGTCCTCTAGAACATACAGGACGTGCCTTCAGAGACGTGCGATCGTCCGCTCTTCCATCACGACACACTGCACAAATTACACGCGGCAGCTAAGTTACGTCAGAGCATGGATGTAACAGTTGTCAAAAAGGCTCATGTTTTTGACTGCCAGTGGTTCGAGCGTTCTGTCGATACAATACAATACAATACTCTTTATTGCACACCTCACATAGTTTACAAGTAGTGCACAAGAAACAAAAACAAATTAAACAGAGGTAACAACAGGCGGTCTTAGCGCTCTGTCTGTCTGCCGATCTGGGTAAGAGAGCAGAAATTTTCAAAGAACGAGTATCTATAAGCTTATTTTTGCTGCTATTTGCTTTATTACCGTTGATGGACAGAAAAATTGTATCAATGATCCACAAACCAACTATTGTAACACCGTAATGAAAGTGCTTGTAAATACATTCCTTTTCAAAATCAAGACATTTCTAGTCAGTCTAACGTAGCTACTTATACCATAATACCTATGTCAAACTGTTGAGTATGCAGTAAAAGTACATAACATCTTAACTGGCGACATTGCATAGATAATTTTAAACTCCTTGGAGATTTGGAAAACTTGACGGTTCAACAACCAACAACCACATAAAAACCTTATCAAAACCTATCTAATAACCACGCGATTTGCGTAAAAGGTGTATGAAGCAATTGCACGGGCAACCAAACAACGCGCAATAAACGGACGGTTTACGGGCGTTTTATGGGCGTTTTCGCTTTCGCGCCATTTGCAATAAATCAGGGATGGTGCGAGTGGGCGACGCAGCGGTGTCGAACAGAATCATGGTCATCGCGCAGTGTATACGGGCGATTTCTGTTTTGACTAAACAAAATCAGGATAAGGTTACATTTATTCTGAAAACGATTATTTCTGTTCTAAATATAGGGTACCTAGGTACCTACTATGTAGGTACAGCACAAATTGAAGTTTGTATTTAAGATTCGTTATAACTATACTCAATTGCTCATAATGGATTATGGAATGTCTCTTGTAGTATCTTATTTAGAACTTCTCCAGTTGCAATTATAAAGTCCATAGCCTGCTTGGTAATCTATTCCCAAGAATTGGTACAGCCAACAGTTTTCACAATCAATGCTTATTGGAAATAGACAGGTTAAACATGTCGAGAGATAAATCTATATGAAAGAAAGAAAGGGTAAGGTAAGATGTAAGCTCTGAAAATACTTACCCTCTTATTCATAAACGTGCTCAAAAGTTATCAAGCCAATAAAGTTTGTTGGTCCTTTTTTATCACACCATTCACACCAATACGTCGGAAAGGGACAAACGAACTTTATCGGCTTGATAACTTTAGAGTACGTTTATGAATAAGGGGGTTAGCCTTTAAAATAAACGCAATATGTAGGTACATGCCAAGTTACAAGTAATTTCGGGTCTTGAAGTACAAATAAAAACTAAATTAAACATTATATGTATGTATTTTTGGTAAAACTTCAACTGAATCCAAAACTATCTAACTAATAAAACGTAACTAGTGTAATAGAAAATTACCTGAAACCCGAAGTAGCTTTTCTAATGCTCGTCTGCCCTGGCTTAACGGTACAAATTTCACTCCGGCGCCGTCAGCCGTAAGTCGATTCGCCATTTTACTGTCAATACGAGTAAATGTCTCAATCTGTCGCTAGCTAACATATGCAATAGGTACTTGCTGCATATTGTGATGTGGTTCGCTAGGAAGATTGTGTTGGTATTATGCTTATTTAAGCACTTTCTAGGGTGCGTTTTTGAAAGGGTCTTGTTCGCTTGGCTATAGTGACTAGTGAGCAATGACTTTTCATAATATTTATTTAATGAGAAATAATCGATCTCACAAAAGAGATAAAAATTATATTTAAATGATGAACACAAAATAATCTTAAGATGCTTATCTATTCATTAAGAAGCTTCAGTGATAATTGTCGACCTTAGTTCGTCTAATTATTCTTTTGTTATTTGGCAGCTAATATATACTATTTAAATTAAATGAATCGAGAAAAATCTTCTCTAAAATTCTGAGCTTGGTTAATAGTGAAATAAAAATATTCGTCAATTAAAATAAAAATATTTTATGGTCTTAGTTGCCAACAAAAGTTAGTGCTAAAATATGTTAAGTAATAATTGTGTGCAAATAGTAAAATACCAACGATTTATAGCAAAAATTAGCTACACAAAAGTACAACAAAGATAAAAATAACTAACACCAGGATATAGAAACAAAGCAAAAGCACTAATTGAGCATCAAACCTTGACCATATATATTAAGGCAGGGTTCACACGTGGGTAGCGCAATCCGACCAGGGGATCACACTCGTTACACTAAACGCCACAAATTTTCATATTACAATGTTGCTTCCTCAGAGCACAATATAATAATAGAGCGACGTGACGCACTTAGGGTTGCAAAAGAGCGGTTTTTTTTTCTGGCTTGAAAAAAAAATGTTTTTATATAATAATAATAAGTATGAAATCTCAAAATTTGCAAATCAGATAATACTTTTATACGATTTTATGGACTTTATGTTAACTATGAAACGAATTTAATTTAATAACTTTAATTTATGGTTTTACAAAAATAACATAACAAAATACAAAATATGCATTGCATATGGTAGTTATCACTATTTACCGCTGACAACACCACTACCTCTCCACGCTCCACATTGCATCGGGGATTCCCCAATAAAAGTTTATA
Source organism: Leguminivora glycinivorella (assembly GCF_023078275.1). Lineage (NCBI taxonomy): Eukaryota > Metazoa > Arthropoda > Insecta > Lepidoptera > Tortricidae > Leguminivora > Leguminivora glycinivorella. The sequence continues at coordinate 11,861,226 of NC_062987.1, read as the reverse complement.
TTCTGAATATTTATCGAATTTTTATGTTTTTTTTCATAATTCTGAAAAAAAGCATTTGGTTATTTTTTTATTTGCAACCTTAGTCGCAGTAGTCAGCTCATTGAGCATACATTTGTCGTTGTGTGCGTGCGGCTCGCTACTCGCTACTCATTCGCATGTACACAGCCATGAAACTCGTGTATTGCGCTATAGCCCAATAGGAGCGTCCATCTACTAGTGTGTGTGGGTTCCAGAACTTGCGACAGGCGTATTTGATACAAATCGGCCGACATTTTCGATCTCCTTCCTTCCTATATCTATGGTTGCTTTCTTTGTATAAACACGATTTGAATTATAGATCCGGGTGTTAAAGTTGGAAGTCGCATGGATTTCAGTGCAGTACCTATTTATTAAATATGTCCTCAGTGCAACTGTAGTTTTCAAGAAGTTTATGGTTTGTGATATTTCTGAAAAAGTAATATATGTTTTATAGAGGTGACAGTGATAGCCTTATATGTTACGTGAAGTAACTTTAATGTCAATAAGCTTAAAGTCGTTCCACTAAACGCCTCAAATTTTCATATTACAAAGTAGTTTACGTTATATGAAAATATTTTGGAATGTATGTTCGGGAATGAAGGTCCGAATGGCTTGGATACATATTTGTAAAATGTTTGTGGTTTTCATGAAGTTTATGGTTTGTGATATTTCTGAAGAAGTAATATATAGAGGTGACATTGATAGCCTTACATTGTCTTAAGATAGCTAATAGGTAGTTATTTGTTTACAAGAGAACAAAGTTGTTCTTTAACCTATTATGTTAAGAGGAAAATAAAATAGGTACAGCCAACCAATTGGAACCCTAGGTCACTGTAGAACTATGTCACAGTGACGTTATAGATCAGATTGTATCAAATCTCTTACTGCTTCTCATTTTGACATGGTTGTAATAGGATTCCAATTGGTTGAACTGTACCGGCTAACTTTAAACATTTTTTAATCAGATAGGAGGCTAACGAGCAGACAAGTCGCCTGATAGTAAGCGAATCCTGCTGCCCTTGGACATCCGCAGCCTCTGATGCGTTGCCGGTCGTTAAGATGGATGCAGGTTATTTTCTTTAAAGTATGAAGGTCTTATCTTTTCGGAATTAAGGATAAAGATATCTTATTTTGCATTAAGCACAGATTTAACGATTACTTATTGCGAGGAAAACTTAACCAAATTTGAAAGTAAATGAATGAATGATTATAAATGAAATTCAATTGAAAGCTTTAAAATCTTTCAAAATCATAATTTGAAAGTTATTCTACTATCCAAAATTTCAAAATGACTTGATATTTTGTCACTTTTGTCAGCTTGTGAATACTTGTCTTGTGGTGAAATCCAACTTTCCCGTCAGTTTTAAAAAAAGGACCAGGTGCATTTTACAATATTATCTGAATATTTTGACTCTGAATATTGAATTACAAATTGTGATAAATAGATATCGTTGTTGCCACAGTAAGGTGCGTAGTTCCTAGTTCTCAAGAGACTTTGTTATCTAAACGTCACCTTAAAAAAAGAATTAACTATACTTAGTTAAATAGGGTTACTAAAAACTCTATCGCCAGTTCTATTTTCAAAGGTAGGCCTGAAAGGGACTCGAAACTGTTTAAATTCAAACATCATCATCATCATCATCATCCTTGCGTTATCCCGGCATTTGCCGCGGCTCATAGTTTTAATCCCAAGATGAGGCACTAGTTTTACAAAAGCGACTGCCATCTGACCTTCCAACCCAAAGGGAAACAAGGGCTTATTGGAATTAGTCCGGTTTCCTCACGATGTTTTTCCTTCACCGAAAAGCGACTGGCAAATATCAAATGACATTTCGTACATAAGTTCCAAAAAACTCATTGGTACGAGCCGGGGTTCGAACCTGCGACATCCGAATTGACTGTTTAAATTCAAACATAGTCAACGTAATACACCCTGTTTTTATTGAATTCCGTTAACTTTAAGGAAAGGTTCTTTAGATCAAATCACAGAACACCCCACTAGAAGCCAAATGCAAGCGATATTGTTCGAGGGCTCCCATGAGCCGTGGCGAATGCCGATGCCGGGATAACGCAAAGAGGATGATAATTGTGATAGCATCTCAATAAAAATCATTCTAGTAACTAATAACTAAACTGTGCATTTTTACTTACGTTTACTAAGTTAAATAACCAACTAAATATTCTAAACTAATCAATGAACTAAATACCACTACAGACTCTACAGATTCTAGATAATTATTCACTATTACAAATCTGCTTTCTTTTATATTTCATAAAATGGTAGCACATGGTACGAACGGCAGTACGAAGTTCCCGCAACAGACATAAACTAACATGGCCCCATGCCTAGTCGTTTACGTGAAAGGGATAGCATATCACATTGTTAACTCGGTAAAGAGGGATGGACGCGCCTCGGCGCCGCTCAGCACAACCATATTGACCAGTATAAATGAACTCCGCGGACAATAAACAATATTCAACAAAATAATTAATTTGACTTAACTGTGGAATGTTGTTCCATCTTTTTTACATGTAGAAGTGTTAGAAGACTTGCCACACCACTTTATGCTGTAAGAGACCATTGTTTGCATCCAAAATTGATTATTTAAGATTTTTTCCCGAGCGGACACAGACACTGTTAGCGGGTCGTATACTTGGGCGCTACTGATCGGTGTCGCACGCGTTCAAACTTTTATAAACCTGATTTGTCGTATGCTTGGTGACCGCGAGTCGCCCTGTAAGGGCCATCTTGTTGTATTGATCTGTGGATCAAATATATAATTTCTCTAAGAAACTAGCGTCTTAACTCTTACGGTTATCGAGTTATTAAAAAAATAAAGATAATTACTGAACACGTGTGTGACAGACTTTACCAATTCCTAATTTTATTTGTTATAACATATGCCGTCAATCACTTGACACTAACTTAAATGTTATTCTTAAGGGTCTCTCACACTAATAAATTCATTTATTATGTATGAAAATGATGAACAAATTTTTTTTGCGACTTTAACTAAAAGTGATATACAAGTTGGTTCCTGATAATGAAAAAAAAAAAACACGGTGTATAATCCATCTGACAGATTTACCACAGTTTTATCATGCCTCTTAGCAAAAATAATAAAATAACACAATGGTGGATAAGTAGGGGTCTGCAGTCCAATTAGTGGACGCGGGTTCTGCCATAACCGGTTATCAAAGAGTCGTACGTTTTCATTAGTACGCATGCGCGACATATAAGGTGCTTTCTGCTCCGTTTCTAATACGACTGAGTTCCATACTTATGTGTTCGCATTTTGACCAAGCTAGCGCCTCAGTTGCTAGCTGGTCAAGGGGCGTAGCCGAATAGTATTTCTGCGACGCGAAACGCCACCGAAACGCCGCAGAAATATAGTCCGGCTCTGTGGCGCCAATACGCAAGAGCGATAGAGATAGATAGCTACGAAAGAGATATTTTCGTGAGCGTTTCGTGAGCGTTTGTGCATTCGGCTACGCAGTACAGGGTACGTAGCCGAATGGCGCAAACGCTCACGAAACGCAACGCTCGTAGATATATATCTCTATCGCTCTTCCGTATTGGCGCGACAGAGCCAGACTACCTTTCGCGGCGTTTCGTTTTCGTTTCGCGTCGCAGAAATGCCATTCGGCTACGGCATAAGGTCCTCTAGCCAAGCGTCTTATCTTTGACGCTTCGTATCTTTTCGTACTCGTAGTTTTCTATCTCTCCACCACTCTTCTTACGCCGTGTCTTGCGTGGGCGACGGTCGCGGACCGTCGCCATCGCAATCGTCTACTTCCATATCGATAAGGTTTGATTTCGTATGCGTCGCATCGCCGTCGCGCGACCATCGCGCGACCGTCGCCCACGCAAGCCACGGCGTTAGTTGGTGCGACACGGACAGTTGCGTATTGTGGGTACCTACTTGAATTGTATCGAAAATTTTCATATCCAGTTTTAAATTAAAAACTTTTAACGTCCAAAATTATTGCCTTCCTTCCCAATGCCTTGCATCCATTCTTCCCAAAAAGTATCGGAGAATCCCAGAAAATATTGGAGGTTTTCCGAAACGAAGAAATCTGTACTTACGGTATAATAAGTACGTGTAATTAAGCATCGGACCTTCTTTCTTAGACAAAAGGGACGAGATGTATGCGTTCTCCCTAGTTTCATTGAGTTTTTGGTGGAGTAGTCGTTTTACTATCAAATTAAAAATAAAGTAATACTGGCTAAAGTCCAGAAATGGACGCAACAGAAAAATATAAAATATAAAAATATATTGAGACAAATGTTCTGAAATCGATTGGAATACATTTAGTCCGAACATTTTGCGGTAAACGAAATGCTTTTATTTTTGACCAGGTGAATTAAGATTGTTTACATTAGAATTTGCTAGTATTTCATTCAAATAATATAGGATATTTTTACATTGTTCAACATAACCCACAAGGTTTACCGGTGGGTATTTACAATATCTCGTCTTCTACGATATATTGTAATAATAAATGATACGGCTGTGTACACATACAATTTTGCTAATTATTTTGACAACGTAGCTACTGTTTACGATAATTTTAAATTATCGGTGAATTTTGATTACGTTCTAAATTGACCAAAAATACAATATTTTCAGTCAGCCCATTGACAAAGGGGAGAAACAACGCGCGATCTCTAATCATGTTAAAATTCTATCAATTCTAATAACAAAAATTCAAACTGCTCCATCAGCTGTCATAATTTGCATATTCCCTCGCTAACAGGCGGATCACATAGCTTCTCTAACTAAAACGACGTATCTCCTTACAAAGTCTGTGGAGATACGTCCTTTTGGTATCGAGCGGTAGATTGACATGCGCGCGGGCAGCGTCGCACAACAATTGCTGCCAATAGGGTAATTGCCGGCCGCCAGCACCAATGGTCGCACCATTATGTTTGTGCACTCGCGGACAAAACTTGTGTACACTATTTTATTCATCAGGAATAACAATTCAGTGGCAAATTGAGGTTAGAAAGACAGGTTCTTAAAGAGTCGGTCGGTGACGCGCATAGGCCGATGACTGCTGAGGTGGACCGTATGCTTGTTTGCCACCATAACAAATAAATAAATCGTTCTTTAATGGTCAGAAATGCGCAGATACCATCCTTGAAGTTAAGCTGCGGTGACTGGTTACCATCAGAATTAAAATGTCTCTTGCGTTAATCAATTTATTTTAGGTACCAAAGTAGGAGAACAATCAACCAAACTCAAATAACATTTGGTTAGCTGTCTAATAAACGGCAATTTCATTAGTGTAACATCTTATAAGAATGAGCTTTGAAGCTGGCACATCACTTACCTACATTCTTATTAGACATCAATCTTAATGGAAAACATTCAAAAAGTTGTTAATGCTTAGAATAATCTTATAGACGAGAAAATAATTAGAATCATTTTTTTCAAATACAAATCGTTGATTATTTATTTTGTTCTGATTACATAACTTAAAAAAAAAAAAAGTTTTAAAACCGAGCTGGTTGGTTTATTTACCTTTTAACCTGCAAGAATATTTTACATGGAGTCTGCGTTTACAAAGAATATACGGTGAAGTTCCCATGTAAAATTTTCCTGATCAACAAAAATGTGGTTTTTTTTAAGACGATGTAACATGTATATTTAAACTACAGTGGGCTATTTCATGCACCAAAGCGACATTGACACTGACAATTCTGTGTCTATTCCTGGGTTGATAAGTAACATTGTTACTTACTTAGCGTCAATATTTCTTCTTTGAACAGGCAATGAACGGCGAAGTTTCACTGTCGAGCGACAATCTCACTATTAACATGAAATAAACGTCATATACAAAGAAAAAGTGACCAAGGCCACCAAGTGTTCCGAGCTGGAATCGAACCAGCGTACTCCCTTAACCGGACGGATGCCTGTAAAACCACTCGGCCATCGGATCACGAAACCAAGGGCGAAATTTCCAAGTATATGACACAATTACCGAAGGCTTATGGAGTGTTACTACTTAAAAAAATACAAATTAAATTATTTTCAAATGAAAATAATTTGATTTGACCTAAGATTAATGTCACTATTGTTACACCTCGGACACTGGCGATCAAATATATGAAAGAAGCGCGTTCCTAGCACACAGTCTAAGCTCGTGTAAGTGAACGCGTACTATGCTTGTATGAGTGAAATATGACAGGTCGACTGTTTGCGTTTTTGACAGGCGGTAACTGTGAGGTAACCGAGAGGGGGTGGGCAGCACTTTCAACGGGGAGCGGGAGTGGCCATACTGTACGATAGTACTCTTTATTATACTGTGCTATTGCGAAATATGCCACAGATTGTCCATTTAAATTGTCCGTAGCTGCAGTGGCCGGCTCGCGGTGTGACAGGACGTCCCGCCGGAACTCGCCAACAACCTGTATCGGTGTCACTTCACTATCGGCTCACATTACTATTTGATAGCTCATGCTAGTCATTCTATTACAATCTTGTCATTTCAGGAATTTCGACTATTTAATTTTTGAACGGGGATAATATTTTAGGAAAAATCTCCAGTAGTACATATTAGCGCAGTGGTGTGCGAAATAAGTATAATTTCTTATTCTTCCTGTACCATCTCCGTCCAGCAGGTCGGCGACCATATGTCCATATGTCTCTCTATTTCAGTCATGCGAATTAGTTTGTCTATGCTCTTCACTTTTAACCAGTCTTTTATATTCTAATAAGTATTATTATATTCTAATAAGTATAATTATATACTTTTATATAAGTATAATTGTGTAAGTATATATAAGTATAGAAAAAAAAAACGTAAATAGATTTATAAAATCCAAACAATCTTAAAACGTAATTATCTAATAATTGTCCTTATGATTTGGAATAAGGACGAATGTCTGTTAGTTTTAGATGAAATCCTTATTGCACTAGAAGTTTAAAAATCCTTCAGGCATGGAACGCCTCGTATATTAAAGTTTACCAGGAACCCGATTTAGATAAACGATGTGTTGTGGTTTTGATATGCACTCGCTGGTTTTGATGAGGTCGTATTAAAACTAATTGACATCCTCAAACACATTTTTAAATCAGAATCGGGTTCCGAATAGTTGCGTGAAATGAATTTGGATTTGGGTATAGTTATACAACGTGTTTCCGGTATCACTCAAAACCTCAGACACCCCAACTGATTTTTATTTTTTAAACTCATCTAGAGTCTCTTTAATCTGATTGTTACTTTTTTTTAAATTGAATTTTTAATTTTCTGTACAGCTCTACTTGACTTTTAGCTCTACACTCAATAAAATAATTGCTAACTACCATCATAAACCATAAGACTATTTATTTGTGTACGTTACTGCAACGACATAAGGTTTACCAATAGGCAGCTAAGATGTCTTTGTAAAACACTTTAAAGCTTTGTCGCAGTAAACTTCAAATTGATGGACAGGTAATCGCAGTAAGCAAATTTAAACCCAATATTCAAAATGACAAGGTTGTAATTAGGTACGAGTTCAATTTGTTATGACATATGATAAACATTAAGATTAAACTGACAAACAACGTCAAACTCGTAGCGGAAGAAATAATCGCCCAAGTTTAGTAACCAGCCAGTATTAATACCCCTAAATACTGAAAAAGGTAAACAACCTCTAGCAATGCGATATACACAATGTTGTATTACGAGTACAATAGAATAGGCACGTAAAAAATAACTAATAATACTAATTTAAATAAAAATATTACCCCCATCAAGATATAGCTCAATCGATTCTACTCTCGATTCTGAACAAACTGTTTTCAGGTTTTTAGTGTTAAGTGAAACACGGTGTATAGATAGAAAGTTAAAAGATACCTACCTATTTCATGTAAGCATTCTCCATCCCAGATTGCATGCTCACCATCAGATGATATTATGGTTAAATGTTTACCTTTTACCAATTAAAAAAGCACACGGAATAAGGTAATAATTATCAGGTACATCTATTTGGATTAGGTTCGAGCATTGACACTTTAACTTTTTTTTGCCAATCAACGTGAAGGGTCAATTTCACATGTGATTCAATTACAGCGCTCGCCGAAGCGAAACTGCGGTAATCCAGTCAAATCCGGGGTAATCCCGTCCATTCGCTCCATCACTATTAATTTCGAATCCGACTGACGCACGGTACATGCAGCACTGATAAAAAACATCGATTTCTGGACCGAAGTTACAAGTAAGTGTCTATTGATTGTTAACAATATTTTTCACATATACATAAGGTGTACCAGTGCTCGACACCCTAATGCATAGTGGATGATACTACTTAGTCCATCAGATTTATTGATCATAATGACTTAAGACGCAACAGAGAGAAATATATTACTAGTGTTATTAACTAGATTTATCGAAATAAAATTGTCCATTCAGGACAAATAAATATATTCCGATTTTTTTTTAATCGATGTTCCGCTCTCGACTGTTTCCTCATTCAAAACTTAATCAGTCGTAACGAAATTTGAGAATCTGAATTACAATGAAATAATCTGTGTCGGACCGTTAAGTTTTTTTATTTAAGCTAATTATTACCAATTTTGAATACCTTTTTTGCGCCATAATCAATAAAGCCGTTTTTGGAAATTTTATATTTATTATAGCATTATTAGTTCTGACCATATAGGTAAGTACGTACGTGCATAAAATCGTGGTACGGAGCTTAGACGTGGTTATTTATATTAACTCCCAACCCTTAGCATTCCACCGCCCAGTTTCTAAAGGACATAACTCCTATATTTTTCTAACTAAATTGCACCCTTTAGAACTAAGAACACAGTTTGGTAGCTCCATACATCATCGGCCAATACCTATTGATTGTTTCTGCTGATTAATGCCGGTTTATGTCTGGTGTATGTAAGTTATTACATATTGAGAGAATTAGTCGGAGAAAAACATTATATTAATCAAAAATATCTGTAGCACAGGAACCCTATAAGAGTTCACGAGATGGTGAGACTGGGCCATATTTGGGACATACGTATTTACCAATGAATGCCATTAGGCATTAAGTCCGCCATTTGTACATTTTTTTTAAAATTTATGTGCAATAAAGTTTAAATAAATAAATAAATATTTATGTCACAAGGGTTATTAAAAGGTACAATATAAGTACGCCTGTGGTCCCAAAATAAGTAGGCAGATCACCTGAACCTGCTTAAATTTTCAGGAAAATTAAGGAGTTCAAAACGAATTTACATGTGATACTTATTTATTAGGAATTTTGTTTATTTTTATTTCTGAATAATTATAATAACTTTAGTGAACATCATTGATAGATTTAGTGAAAATATAGCAGATATGATTGAAAATAAACATTTTCCAATAAGGAACGTATCATCTAATCAGACCTCAAATTGTCTAGTACCACACAATTAAACGCTTGAATGCTAGTGTTCAGCCTAAGTACTCATTAAATGTATTTACTATGTTTCTATGCAAGCTTTCATAATCTTTTTTTTTATCTGGGTGATACGCACTGGTGTTCAGGTATGAAGTTAGGTACAAAAGCTCAATGACTAATTGTCGCTTAAAATCCTAATAAGATTTGATCTGTAACCTTTAGCGTTCAACATGGATATCGGTCAAGGAACCGTCCAGGTTAACTTTAGCATAAAGCTTACACAAAACGTCTTATGAATATACACATTTCTAGGCACTTACGCCCTTTTTGGCGTGGACACTGTAATGAGCCAATCCCACGCCTGTGATTGTTCCACGTCTGTCCGTCTCACATCTGCATTATAATATGAATAATTATCACCAACTTTAACTTTGCGGTTCCATAAATCAATCATCAAAGAACAATCGCCCTTATTATATAAAATATAAAGGTTTGTGAATCATTCTAGTTTATGTGTTAGATTTTTTTATATTTGTAATTGCATATAGGCTCATTGTCAGCAACGAATTTGCATGAAATATGAAAGCCAAGTGAGCTATAGAGATGGTATTGATGTGGCTAATTCGTAAGTGGCTGTCAGGCTTTAGGTATCTTAATTATGAATTTAATTAGAGTCAAGTTCTCTATTAGGCAGCGCTAATGCATTTACCTACTCCATCCTATACTCCGTATATCTTGTTATTCTTGTTCTCTCAAAATCGACATTATTTAGTAAAGTCGCCAGGTTTTCGAGATTTTCACACTTTTCAAAATTTTAATACTAGTTACCTAAAATTTTAAAAAGTTCTCTAAAACCAGGCGTATTTTACTAAACCTTTGTCGATGATTCTCCCTCTTGGTGGTTAAACTTAATTACCGCTAAAATGTAAGTTAGCACTTTAGCAAGTTCTTCATTTGAATGATTCTCATAATAGCTAAAAAAGAGTTTTTATTCTTTTACATTTCAGCTCCGTAATTCGATTTTGTACGCGGCAGTCACTTTATTGTCAGGTTTGAGTCCCACAAAAAAATAAAATTATAGTTGTTTCGGATGACCTACCCATATATTCACCAAGCATAAGTTAAAAGTACCAGTGCTCGACAGTGTACCAAAAGATGCCACTTTCAATCCTAAGTCATTGTCAATAAATGTGACATAAGGGTGTCAACTATTGGCCATGGCGTGTCAAGCACTGGTACCTTAATAAGGCCGAGTATTGCAATAGAACCGCGCTGGAGAACACCACAAAGATAAAATTACAGCACCTATAAGATTAAAGGTCGTTTTAAACCAATGACCATATTCTGTAGTGACTAGTGAATAGTGACCAAGCGAAATATCAGTAAAATATTACTACACCCATGTCCTTAAATGGCAACACTGGACGTGTGTGCTGCTCGGCTCCATAAATCGTAATTCATGTATGAGATATAATTATTTTATTGGCTTGTTTCTTATTAGAAATAAAAATTATGGTGTAGAGACATTTGGACCGTCGGGTCAGGGCGCGCACGGCATTTTTTAACAGAGCTGACGCTTATGCGTTAGATAGATACGTCGGGTGACCGGAAGGCTGGGGTATCTTGCTCAGCGTATCGGCATTGCTGGGTGCGTAGCCGAATGGCACTAACGCTCACGAAACGAAACGCTAGTAGATATCTATCTCTATCGCTCGTGCGTATTGGCGCGGCAGAGCCGGACAAACTGGCGCGGCGTTTCGTTTTCGTTTGGCGTCGGAGAAATGCCATTCGGCTACGCACCCTGTTCAGCGAGGCAATGCCGCCAGCCTTCTGCGCGCCTTACCGACCGCCTTAACGACCTTAATTTAAATTATTTTTAGGTACTAAGTTTTATATTAAACATATGTTCATTAGTCAACCTTAGAACTACAAAAAATATACCTACTTAATGGAATAATATTTACAGTTAATTTTGGACTATAGTTGGGAGCTATGGACTGAAGAGTTTTACTGCATCTATGCGCAAGCGCACAGCATGGTGGAACATCCCGCCCACAGCTTCTGACTCACTAAACGGAGTTTTGTAATTGTGATGATGCCTCGCTAATTCGCGGGCTTTTTCTGTAGGTGTTACTTGATTGTTTCATTTTATAACGCTATTGTTCCAACATATATGTGTACGTATCTGTAGTTATGTATTATTATCATGTCACATTTCATCATATTATTATTATTTGTTATTGTATGTGTTCGCGACATTTGGGAGCTGAGGTCAATATGTACTGAAAAAAAAAATGTAGGTATGTAGTTCTATTTGACAGAAAAAGCTGTAATTGGTAGCTAAACTGAAGAAAAAAAACCGGCCAAGAACGTGTCAGGCCACGCTCTGTGTAGGTTTCCGTTTCCCTTATTTTTTTCAAAAACCGTTCAACCTATCAAGTTCACAATAATTTTCCTAGAAAGTCTTTATAAAGTTCTACTTTTGTGATTTTTTTCATATTTTTTAACCTTATGGTTCAAAAGTTAGAGGGGGGGGGGGCGCATTCTTTTTTAACTTTTGGAGCGATTATTTTCGAAAATATTAACAATATCGAAAATGATTTTCGTAAACCCCCATTCATTTTTAAATACCTATCCAACAATATATTACACGTTAGGGTTGAAATTTAAAAAAAAAACATCACTTCCCACTTTACGTGTACCGTGTGTGATTGATATATGTACATACATATTGGCACCAAATTTCAGGTTTCTAGTGCTAACGATCACTGAGATTATCCGCGAATGGACAGATATGGCAAAACTATAAGGGTTCCTAGTTGACTACGGAACCCTAAAACAGTTTCTTAATTAATTATTTACATGAACATATTTAAGTAGATTATTATATAAGAGACTAAGACTACTTAAACCGAAAAGCTAGCTAATGTCTTAAATAGGCCCTTGAGGCATTGTACCAAGGATACTTAATAATTTACATTGATTATAAATAAATCAATCAACATGGGCGAGGTCGTATTCTTAGAATAATCGTAAAAATCATCCCATTGCTGTTAGTAATTATTAATCATGATTACTGACCATTAATTAAAAATGCGTAATCCTTAAGTAGCTTTTGATGTCAGTGATCAAAACTATAAATTCACCAGCCGGCAAATTTATTAATGCAATTGGATTAAGTCACAACTTCTTTACTTCCATACTTCGAAGTTGAGCCGCTAGAACCGCGAGTTTTATCCGATAACTTTGTTTTCCCATAATTAGAACAAATTACGCAAAAGATCAATGATAATTGACACTTACGTCTGTCAATTTGAATCGATTCGTCACGAATAGGCCAGTAACGGTAAATAATTTCAATAAGCTGGTAAAAAACGGACGGGACATCTGCGATGGGTATTGAGAGCGTTTTTTTACTGTAATGAGGCACGCTATTCTTTGAGTATGCTTTGTATTGATTTATATACACTCTGCTTCTAAAAGCTGCGGGCGTAGCACACTAGTTCGATAAACATTATCGCATCGGTGCGTCCCTTTCGCACTTACAATTAGTGCGAACCTGACGTTATATCATTTATCACGCGACCATGCTTGCCTGCCTGCCGGCGTATCATGCTTCCAATTTTATCACTTATCCACGTGGATAAGACATCTGACGTGGTGACGGGTTAAGAATTTCACCACCCCCTTTCTTCCCGTGGGTGTCGTAGAAGGCGACTATGGGATATGGGTTAAATTGTGGCGTAGGCGAGAGGCTGGCAACCTGTCACTGCAATGTCAGTTTCGTTTTCGTTCAACCCCTTATTTGCCAAGAGTGGCACTGAAGCTTTAGTAGTTTCATGTGTTCTGCCTACCCCTTTATGGGATACAGGCGTGATTGTATGTATGTATGTATAAGACATCTGTCACGCTTTGGCAAGTATGTCAGTGTGAGAGTGACAGATGTCTTATCCACGTGGATAAGTGATAAAATTGGAAGCATGATACGCTGGCTGGTTTGCTATGCATGCCTAATATAGAGAATTTATTTAGTGTTTCTTACAACAAATTATTAAGGATGATTAGTATTGTTTTCTAATTTAAATATATACTAAAGTAAGTTTTCTGTGCCAAACCCAAAGGAAATAAAAATAAAATCATTTGTAAGCTGCAGATAACAAGCACCCAAAACGGAGTGAGTTCGACTTTTTAGGCAGATTTTGGCATTTTTCGATTTTACTGTGGAGAACAGATGAGACAAATATTGCACTATGTAGGTGTTATGATATCTCCAAGGAAATATTAGGTACCTATGTGTCACATTCAATAGAAAATCTCCTCATCACAGAAATTTGTGACGCCGTGGCTTGCGTGGGCGACGGTCGCGCGATGGTCGCGCGACGGCGATGCGACGCATACGAAATCAAACCTTATCGATATGGAAGTATGAGACGCGACACAATTCAACGAGACAATTCCGTGTTTGTTTTGTTTATAAATTTTATAATCTCTCCCTTGATAACTAAGGCAAAATGAAAGTGAATCCCGAGATATTTGGCTACCGTGATTTTTCTACATCCTTTCTCTAAAAAAATTGTTCCTCGTACCTATTCCTTTTATTTACAACTTACAAAAGTCACCACTGACGGTGTCCACCTTATCGCGTTATCGGGTATTCGTTGGCTCATTGTGCAAGACCATGCGGGCGGCATTAGCATGCGGAATGCATGCGATCCAGTACACACTTTTACGTGGGTCGATTGCAGAAAAAATGTACTTTTCGGTGAATTTCGTGTCCCGTGAAAACAGGGTCGATTAAGAAAAAAGAGAAAGAAATAACGCAATTCCGTCACTGAAATAAATAAAACGACTATTTTCGTATTTTCGTTACGTAACGAAACTGAGAACTACCTTTTTTTCCTTTGTGATAGACGCTTTTATTTTATCAGTTTCGTCACAAATTCTATCAGTTTTGTATATCTCAGTTTCGTTACGAAATGAAGAAGGTACAAAATTTCTGCAATTGACCCATGCGGCTATGTTAGAACCTACTTACTGCGTCAATCAAAATGTCATTATCTGTATCTCTATCACTCGTGTGCATTTGAGTGAAAGATACTTGTAATCTAACGTATATGAAATGATTTGCGGTAGACCTTCTGTTTCGTTACGACTGAAAAAAATAACAACATAATACAAAACAAGTTTGTCGATGTATACGACGGGAATTGAAAAAAAATATAACAAACATTTTTTCTACTGTTGAGAAGGCCATGATTTAATTTTACGCCGTGTCTTGCGTGGGCGACGGTCGCGCGACCGTCGCGCGACCGTCGCCATCGCGTCTCATACTTCCATATCGATAAGGTTTGATTTCGTATGCGTCGCATCGCCGTCGCGCGTACGGACCAATAATACCCTCAAAGTATTTTTTTTCTTGTTATTATGTTTAATATTAAATGTATTTATTTTTATTTGGTGAAAAGTGTACAGTTACATTAAAATACGTTTCTAAAATTATTCCTGCTGATATGTAAATTAAAAAAAAAATCGTGGTAAATATGCTAAAATACAATTGAATCTTTTGAACAGTCCTTTCACTGGGACATGGTCGGTTAAAAGATAAACAATAAGTTTAATTTAATTAAAAATGTACGAGTACCTATGCAATGCATAAATGTGATCCGACAGAATCGCTATAACAAAGCTATGCAAAATTCGAAGTTCAATACAATGTATCGGAACTCGTGAGAAACTTTGTCCAGAACCAATTTGCAAAGGAACTTGCATATTCGCTGCCCGCTTAAAAAAATCACTACCGTGGGGTAACGCTTTTTTGAGCGCACCCCTCAAAAAACGCACAAGACTTTTTTCGCTTATTCAAATTGCGTAACAGTACCCTCTAGTTTTTTGCCAAACAATGACTTCTTTTCTTTGGACAAGTAATTTATTTTTATTTTTTTAACGGTCCAAGCTGAATGCCCTGGGGTCATAGGTGAGGATTACTTTGGTTCTCATGGATTTTTTTAGAGTTTCTTTATCAATTTCTTGCACATCTGCTGTTTTATAGATGTCTTTGGAAGGACAGATAAGTGTGAAGCCGCGTGGGAATGGAATACTTACACCTTAAAATTACGAGTAGATATTTTCGATTCGATTATGATTTATGGTACGGTCAGAATTATTAAAAACATTAATGATTTTATACAGAACAAGATAAATAGGTTGGCAAACAAGTTTGTCACTAAAAAAGGTGCAAAAGTGCAATTTTGTATCGGACGATAAAAAATCGAGGCTACATTTTTTTAATTTGCCCAAAGACATAAACAGTTTGACAGACAATACCATGGATTTTGGCACCACTGCAAGGAATAAGTTTATTAGATGATCGAAGAGAAAAAAAATAATATCAGATTCATCTGATTGATAGATTCAAATCAAATCTCTTGTTGTAGCCTATCCATGTCTGTTAGTACTACTCATCGATTAGAATTGTCCAACCAAACGTCAAACCCGCTCATGTCACCGGCCCGTTTAAAATGCCACCGGGCTAAAACAAAAACGCATCGCCCCGTGACGTCACGATAACTCATTTGCGTCCGCGCCCGCATGTCGATAATAAGGCCACGTGTGCGTCTATTGTTTTGCCGAGGATTTAGTTTCAGTGGGTTAGGTTAGGATATTTTATTTTTTATGGCCTTTTTATGACACGGCACGGGTATGGTTAAATTCTTTAGACTAAGTCGATTCAAAGTTTAAGATAAGTCAAATTTTTGCTCTAGATACGATATTGATTGAATAAATCAATGTCATGGAGTTTTTGTTTGAATTAAGAATTGATACATGCAAATAATAATACTTATAAGTAACATACTAGCAAGTATGATGTATCTACTTAATATTATGAGTCAGGAGCAGACAAAGCATTTCACGGAGCGAAATTATTTGATAAGTATGGAGTTCCTATATCGATAAACTCAACTATCGATACTAGTTCTATATACTATTTAGTGATTACTCAAGGGTTTTCTTGATAAAACATGACATTTTCTTAATGAAAAATACTCTTCTTCATTCCACATATGTCTGGAGGCTTCTATCTAGTTAAGTTTTGATAAGTACCTATGTCTATTCTTATTGGAGTACCTATGCCTGAATGAAAAAATTAAAAAATGTCAAAATACTGCTGTATAGGAACAAAACAAGTGGGTACATAAATACCTATATACTTAGAAGCAAACAATGAAAAAAAGTTTTTTTATGTCTTGTTGATACATGTAAACAGAAGCTCTCGTTATGTACTCAGCTGACATTTTTTATCGAAGCTCCCAAATCATCAGATCAACAGTTACCTTTAATTTCGACCATTTCTTCTCCAAAACCCAACAAAAGGTTGACCCATGCGTTACACATGTCTATTGCGAATCGTAAGGTACCCTTAAAGGATTACCCGTACCCTTTGTCCTGAGGGACGATCCGTTTTTTTAAACACCACCTGGCCGATTTTTTGGCAATGTCATGTCTTATAGATAAAGTCAATTGATAAAAAATATCCAAAGGGTGGCAGTGGACGGGACAACATAAAATAAGGGTTCAAATATTTTATTGAACAACTGCTTGATTTGTGGCGAAGAAGATAACGATTTTTAAAACAGTTTTTGATCTAAAATAATTTCTCATTTTCGTCAAAACTTGCAGCTGTTTTGTTTAGGAAGCATTCATCGTGTCAACCATTTTGGAAACCTATTTATTACCAAAACATAACAGTAAAACTAAATGACCGTGCGAAAAAATCTTTTGTTAATTTACATATTCAATACCTCTTAGTTCCGGCTGAATAGCGTAACGAACGTTAGCCAAACAGCTAGCATTAATGTGACCCTCAGCGTTTAAAAAAAACGTCACCCCAGATTTTTTTCAACCCTTTTATGCATATCCTGTGTCAGCCCGTACAGTATTACAAGTCATATTTAAATAATTTATGTCGCAGTTAGTTCGTTAGTGGGTTTGTTTTTGCATCTGCTCAGGGGTAGTCTGGGTCACATCTTTAATTTTGGACTTTTTATATTTTTCGATGTCGCGTCGCTGGGCAGCCATTGCTTTTAGACAGGTAAAATCAAATGTTATATACATCCTGAAACACATTATGTTTATTTATATTACATATATTAATAATTAAAATCACTACATTCGTTGGAAACACTTACTCTATTTTTAACACGCTTTTATTAGGTCGTCGTGTATGTAACTAACTATGTAATGGAATCTGCGGAGGCTAATTTAACCATCTTCCAGGAGTCGTAGCGTAATGAAAATTGGCAGCTATATGTAGTTCCGATGACAATACAATAATATGGTACTGTTGAGCTGATCTGATGATGGAGTCGGAAGATATGAACTGGAACTACATGATGGAACATCGTATCATAGCCGTTTTTGGGTTTCTTAGAAAAGTCTTGTAATGAACTTTGACTACAATTAGGTTTCAAGGTCTGATGATGAAGCCGAAAGATATGAACTGGAACTACATGATGGAACATCGTATCATAGCTGTTTTTGGGTTTCTTAGAAAAGTCTTGTAATGAACTTTGACTACGATTAGGTTTCAAGGTCTGATGATGGAGCCGGAAGATATGAACTGGAACTACATGATGGAACATCGTATCATAGCTGTTTTTGGGCTTCTTAGGAAAGTCTTGTAATGAACTTTGACTACAATTAGGTTTCAGGGTCTGATGATGGAGCCGGAAGATATGAACTGGAACTACATGATGGAACATCGTATCATAGCTGTTTTTGGGCTTCTTAGAAAAGTCTTGTAATGAACTTTGACTACGATTAGGTTTCAAGGTCTGATGATGGAGCCGGAAGATATGAACTGGAACTACATGATGGAACATCGTATCATAGCTGTTTTTGGGCTTCTTAGAAAAGCCTTGTAATGAACTATGACTACGATTAGGTTTCAAGGCCTGATGATGGTGCCGGAAGATATGAACAGAAAAAAAAGGGGGGGGCTCGAGGGGGAAGCATGAAAGAAAGATCAACGTAGTATTTAGAATAAGTTGGGTTAGCGTTTTCTTGTGACCTTTAAGAGCAAACAAAGGGGGCTCGGGGGCTAAGCCCCCGCATTAAAGAAAGATTAACGTAGTTTTTAAAATAAGTTGGGTTAGCGTTTTCTTGTGACCTTTAAGAGCAAACAAAGGGGGGCTCGGGGGCGAAGCCCCGCATGAAAGAAAGATCAACGTTGTATTTAAAATAAGTTGGTTTAGGGTTTTCTTGTGACCTTTCAGAGCAAACAAAGGGGGCTCGGGGGTCAAGCCCCCGCATGAAAGAAAGATCAACGTAGTATTTAGAATAAGTTGGGTTAGCGTTTTCTTGTGACCTTTAAGAGCAAACAAAGGGGGCTCGGGGGCGAAGTCCCCCGCATGAAAGAAAGATCAACGTAGTATTTAAGATAAGTTGGGTTAGCGTTTTCTTGTGACCTTTAAGAGCAAACAAAGGGGGGCTCGGGGGACGAAGCCCCCCGCATAAAAGAAAGATAAACGTTGTATTTAAAATAAGTTGGGTTGGGGTTTTCCTGTTACCCTTAAGAGTAACGAAAAGAGGGGCTCGGGGGGCGAAGCCCCCCGCATAAAAGAAAGATTAACGTAGTATTTAAAATAGGTTGGGTTAGCGTTTTCTTGTGACCTTTCAGTGCAAACAAAGGGGGGCTCGGGGGGCGAAGCCCCCGCATGAAAGAAAGAACAACGTAGTATTTAGAATAAGTTGGGTTAAGGTTTTCTTGTGATCCTTAAGGGTAAAGAAAAGGGGGGCTCGGGGGGCGAAGCCCCCGCATTAAAGAAAGATTAACGTAGTTTTTAAAATAAGTTGGGTTAGCGTTTTCTTGTGACCTTTAAGAGCAAACAAAGGGGGGCTCGGGGGCGAAGCCCCTCATAAAAGAAAGATCAACGTTGTATTTAAAATAAGTTGGGTTAACGTTTTCTTGTGACCTTTAAGAGCAAACAAAGGGGGCTCAGGGGCGAAGCCCCCGCATGAAAGAAAGATCAACGTTGTATTTAAAATAAGTTGGTTTAGGGTTTTCTTGTGACCTTTCAGAGCAAACAAAGGGGGGCTCGGGGGGTCAAGCCCCCCGCATGAAAGAAAGATCAACGTAGTATTTAGAATAAGTTGGGTTAGCGTTTTCTTGTGACCTTTAAGAGCAAACAAAGGGGGGCTCGGGGGGCGAAGTCCCCCGCATGAAAGAAAGATCAACGTAGTATTTAAGATAAGTTGGGTTAGCGTTTTCTTGTGACCCTTAAGAGCAAACAAAGGGGGGCTCGGGGGGCGAAGCCCCCGCATAAAAGAAAGATAAACGTTGTATTTAAAATAAGTTGGGTTGGGGTTTTCCTGTTACCCTTAAGAGTAACGAAAAGAGGCGCTCGGGGGGCGAAGCCCCCCGCATAAAAGAAAGATTAACGTAGTATTTAAAATAGGTTGGGTTAGCGTTTTCTTGTGACCTTTCAGAGCAAACAAAGGGGGCTCGGGGGCGAAGCCCCCGCATGAAAGAAAGATAAACGTAGTATTTAAAATAAGTTGGGTTAGCGTTTTCTTGTGACCTTTCAGAGCAAACAAAGAGGGGCTCGGGGGGCGAAGCCCCCTGCATGAAAGAAAGAACAACGTAGTATTTAGAATAAGTTGGGTTAGCGTTTTCTTGTGACCTTTAAGAGCAAACAAAGGGGGGCTCGGGGGGCGAAGCCCCCGCATGAAAGAAAGATCAACGTTGTTTTTAAAATAAGTTGGTTCAGGGTTTTCTTGTGAACTTTCAGAGCAAACAAAGGGGGGCTCGGGGGGCCAAGCCCCCCGCATGAAAGAAAGATCAACGTAGTATTTAAGATAAGTTGGGTTAGCGTTTTCTTGTGACCTTTAAGAGCAAACAAAGGGGGGTTCGGGGGGCGAAGTCCCCCGCATGAAAGAAAGATCAACGTAGTATTTAAGATAAGTTGGGTTAGCGTTTTCTTGTGACCTTTAAGAGCAAACAAAGGGGGGCTCGGGGGGCGAAGCCGGGCATAAAAGAAAGATAAACGTAGTATTTAAAATAAGTTGGGTTAGCGTTTTCTTGTGACCTTTCAGAGTAAACAAAGGGGGGCTCGGGGGGCGAAGCCCCCCGCATGAAAGAAAGAACAACGTAGTATTTAGAATAAGTTGGGTTAAGGTTTTCTTGTGATCCTTAAGGGTAAAGAAAAGGGGGGCTCGGGGGGCGAAGCCCCCCGCATAAAAGAAAGATAAACGTTGTATTTAAAATAAGTTGGGTTAGGGTTTTCTTGTTACCCTTAAGAGTAACGAAAAGGGGGGCTCGGGGGGCGAAGCCCCCCGCATTAAAGAAAGATTAACGTAGTTTTTAAAATAAGTTGGGTTAGCGTTTTCTTGTGACCTTTAAGAGCAAACAAAGGGGGGCTCGGGGGGCGAAGCCCCCGCTTAAAAGAAAGATCAACGTTGTATTTAAAATAAGTTGGGTTAGCGTTTTCTTGTGACCTTTAAGAGCAAACAAAGGGGGGCTCGGAGGGCGAAGCCCCCCGCATGAAAGAAAGATCAACGTTGTATTTAAAATAAGTTGGTTTAGGGTTTTCTTGTGACCTTTCAGAGCAAACAAAGGGGGGCTCGGGGGGTCAAGCCCCCCGCAAGAAAGAAAGATCAACGTAGTATTTAGAATAAGTTGGGTTAGCGTTTTCTTGTGACCTTTAAGAGCAAACAAAGGGGGGCTCGGGGGGCGAAGCCCCCCGCATGAAAGAAAGATCAACGTAGTTTTTAAGATAAGTTGGGTTAGCGTTTTCTTGTGACCTTTAAGAGCAAACAAAGGGGGGCTCGGGGGGCGAAGCCCCCCGCATAAAAGAAAGATAAACGTTGTATTTAAAATAAGTTGGGTTAGGGTTTTCCTGTTACCCTTAAGAGTAACGAAAAGGGGGGCTCGGGGGGCGAAGCCCCCCTCATAAAAGAAAGATTAACGTAGTATTTAAAATAAGTTGGGTTAGCGTTTTCTTGTGACCTTTCAGAGCAAACAAAGGGGGCTCGGGGGCGAAGCCCCCGCATGAAAGAAAGATCAACGTTGTATTTAAAATAAGTTGGTTTAGGGTTTTCTTGTGACCTTTCAGAGCAAACAAAGGGGGCTCAGGGGCGAAGCCCCCCGCATGAAAGAAAGATCAACGTAGTATTTAAGATAAGTTGGGTTAGCGTTTTCTTGTGACCTTTAAGAGCAAACAAAGGGGGCTCGGGGGGCGAAGCCTACGCATAAAAGAAAGATCAACGTTGTATTTAAAATAAGTTGGGTAATGGTTTTCCTGTGACCCTTAAGAGCAAATAAAGGGGGCTCGGCAAAAAAGAAATACTTAAATTTTGTTTGAATTACTTGAAATGTGACAATATTTTCTAATCGAGTCAAACAAAATCCCACTAGCTGAGAGCTTCAAAACAATGTATGGCGAAAGTATGTCTCTCTAATGTCTTCAAAAAGTCCGCGATGGCACATGTCTATATTGTCTATCTTTTACGGATAACTTACTAGGTATAAACATTTTTATGATAATACCGTAATAAGAAGGTAGCCGCTAGTTATTATTAAGTAGCAATTAGCAATAAGTACACGTTAAGCCACAAATGGCATGTAAAATCCGCCGACTTGAAATAAATTTATGTATAAATGTTAAAAGTATTTCATTATTAATGACTAAAAAGTATAAAATAAATTAATAGTTTAAAAACACTATAAAACACGCTTTTATAAATGCACGTAAAAGCCAAAAATAAATTATGGATCGTTCAAGTTGTCTCTATTTGTGAGCTGAAGTTTAAAAACTATGTGCTTTTAATTATAATATTTGATTGTAAAAGCGTGGGGCGCTGGAACAGGAAAGACTTTCTTGTAAACAAATACTAATCCGAACTTCCTGGCGAATGAAGTTGCATAAGAACATAACGTTTACATATGCCGCCTAAGGGTTACCAAAGAGAACCAAAGATATCTCGTCCACGAACAAGAACTCTGCATCCTGTCACTGTAGACACTTTCCCCATTTGTACTTTGATTACCGGAAAAAAGCGGCGTTCTAAGTGTCGGTGACTGTGGACTCTCCTCGCTACTAGCGCATATTTTGTCTGAGTTCGACAAACTGGTACCTACTTTGAACACTGACTTTTAATTGATTTGACTGTTTAATGTAGAACCTAGGTACTAGTGATGCTGCAACTCCAGTTAGCGCGTCAATCTGTGTAACCTCCTTCCCGTAACATAGCATAATTTGATTTATCAGCAAGTTATACAAAAAGTCTTTCCTGTTCCAGCGCCCCACGCTTTTACAATCAAATATTATAATTAAAAGCACATAGTTTTTAAACTTCAGCTCACAAATAGAGACAACTTGAACGATCCATAATTTATTTTTGGCTTTTACGTGCATTTATAAAAGCGTGTTTTATAGTGTTTTTTAAACTATTAATTTTTTAACCCCCGACGCAAAAATGACGGAAATATAAGTAAGTCTGACCTGTCTGTTTGTCTGTTTGTAAGTGTGTCTATCTGTGGCATCAACGTTCCCGAACGGATGAACCGATTTAGCTTTAGTTTATTTAGTTTGAAAGCTGAATTAGTCGGGAGTGTTCTTAGCCATTTTTCATGAAAATCGGTCCACTATGTCGTATAGCTAACATGAAAAGAGGTAAATCACCGGGACACGACGGGCTCAGCATTGAGCACCTTCAGCACGCGGGCCCGCACATTAGTAGGTTATTATCTATGTTGTTCACGCTCAGCTTGAGGCACACATATTTACCTCCTGATTTGATGAAAACTGTGGTTATTCCCCTTGTTAAAAATTCTACGGGAGACCTGGCAGATAAAAGTAACTATAGGCCCATTTCTTTAGCCACAGTCACTGCCAAGGTACTAGATAGGTTTCTAGATACTTGTTTAAACCAACATGTTAAATTACATGATGCTCAATTTGGTTTTCGTGAGGGACTATCTACGGAAAGTGCAATATTAGCCTTAAAACATGCAGTTAGTTATTATGTCAAGAGAAATACGCCTGTGTATGCATGTTTTTTAGATATATCTAAAGCGTTTGATACCGTGTCTTATGATATACTGTGGTCAAAGTTGGAAAAGACAGGAATAAATCCGGCTATAACGGGAATCATGTCGCACTGGTATAGCAAGCAGATTAATGTTGTAAAGTGGGCTAAAGATTATTCAGATCCTTATGTGCTCAAGTGTGGGGTCAGGCAGGGCGGGCTAACCTCACCGAGATTATTTAGCCTATATGTAAATGAACTGATTGAGAGGCTCAGCAGTACTCATGCCGGTTGTCGAATTGATGATGTTTCTGTAAACAATATCAGTTACGCGGACGACATGGTGCTGTTGAGCCCATCAGTATCAGGTCTAAAACAACTCATCAATACATGTGAGAGGTATGCGCAGCAACATGGTTTGAAATACAACGCTGCCAAAAGTGAATTGATGGTTTTCAGGGGTAAATTGAGGTGTCCAGCGTACACGCCCAGAATAATGTTGAGCGGAGTGCCTTTGAAGCGTGTCGCACATTTTAAATACCTAGGGCATATTGTGACCGAGGACCTAAAAGACGATCTCGACATCGAACGGGAGCGCAGGGCGTTGTCTGTCCGAGGTGGGATGCTGGCGCACAGGTTCGCACGCTGTAGTGCTCAAGTGAAACTAACTTTATTTCGAGCTTATTGTCAGAGTTTCTATACGTGCGGCCTGTGGGCCAGTTTCAGGCTGAAGACCTATAACGCCCTGCGTATCCAATATAATAACATTTTCAGAATGCTGTTTGGGCTTCCTCGATTCTGTAGTGCCTCTGGAATGTTTGCCGATGCTAGTGTAGATGACTTTTATGCTATAGTGCGGAAAAAGACGGCATCAGTGGTGTTACGGATGAGGACGAGCTCAAATAGTATTCTGAAAATGATAGCAGAGAGGTGGGATTCGGATATTCTTCGCCGATATACCGACCTACATGTCTCACGCCCAAAAATTATGTAATTGTAATTTTAATTTAATTTTAATTTTAGTTAGTAGTTTACTAATATAGTTTTTTAGTGTTCTTTTTAACTAACAATATATGGATCATAGTTATCTGAAAATAAATAATTTTTATTTTTATTTTATTTTATTTTATGTCGGTTTTTTATTTATTTTTGTGGTTAGGTTAGGTTATACAATGAACAGTATAAGCACATAGGTATTGTACTTATTTAGATTTTTTTTATCACAATGTGTCTTGCTTAGTAAGCAGGTAGGTACTTAGTTGAAAAAACGTAATCTGAGTTCTGAAACTTAAACTATCGAACTTAAAGCTAATACATACTAACTAATAAAAACAATCATAATAATTTAAACTGTGAATGAACTTTGACTTTCTCCATCAATCGCATTGATGTCTGTAATTTATGCAGCACTGATTTCAATTATAAAATAAGATGGTAAACAATGGCCAGATGGCACAATTGACACATCGGGAAAGTGAAAGGGTTAACCATTGTATCGATGATTACCGATTTTCAGAGCAAAGATCATGTCATTCTCAGTGACGAAATCATAGGTCTTGCGCTGTCATTGAAAAGTGCGATGATTGCATTTTGGTTTATAGATTGTAGAAACCTTGTTTCCATGTCTATGTTTTGGTTGGTGTTGAATTATTTTGAGGCGTCAGTAATAATTATCATCAAGCATTAGAACTTCTCTAAAATTGATGTGTAATGGTTTGCTGTTTTTTTTTCTATCTTTAGATAAGCTATGTAAAAAAAACTATACTCTTACTATAAGGTTTAAAATTGTACATTTGTACCGATGAAACGGTTTGAATTATGTTTTGTTGGGTTACAATCTTCACTTCATCTTCTTTAATTGACTTAGGTATGTATCTAAGTTTGTATCTACCTACTATTCTTGCCTTACTAAATAATAATTTTAATAACTGTAAAATTCTACAACACCATAAATAAAATTACTAAAAATTTACCGCTCATACTGAATGCCAGTTAACGGGCTAATATAGTAAGCTTTTTGTCATTGTTTTTTCTCACCCCTT
Source organism: Leguminivora glycinivorella (assembly GCF_023078275.1). NCBI lineage: Eukaryota > Metazoa > Arthropoda > Insecta > Lepidoptera > Tortricidae > Leguminivora > Leguminivora glycinivorella. Next base: position 11,835,774 of record NC_062987.1, on the reverse strand, counting down.
TAATTTTTTTTGTCTTCAGTAGCCCCCATGTTTTTATCGTAGTTTTTGTAACAATATTGGCCGGATTTTCTCCTCTAGTTTATATTAAATTACGGTTTTTATGACGTAATGAATATGCGGGGATTGTTTAATTTATGCAACTGTGTAACGAAAATGAGTGAATATTATCGTGTTCTTTTTTTGTAGATGAAACGGAAGCTTTTTGTTTATTTATTATAAGAACTTGATTTTTTCATAGCATTAATAAAATATGAACTGCACAAAAAAATATTACAGCAAAGAAAAATACTAGTTTGTAAATTAAATAAATACCTGGGCCACTTTTTTTAAAGTGGTCCACCCCACTTTTTTTTGTATTTGGAAATTTTTATGTAGTTTTCACTCAGAATCACAAGCTTTTTCAATCCTAATAGGAGAAAAAAGTATCCTAAGGTTTTTTTCCATTCCGTTGCCATTTTTTGATACATTTTGTATGGCGGTAAAGGAATGGAAGGTTTGAAAAATGTATGGAAGTCTTGAGACAGTTTTTTTATCCTATCAGGATCGAAAGTCCTCGCGATTCTGAGTATGAATCGCGTAAAAAATACTCATGTTACAAAAACAGTAGGGACAACTTTGAAAAAATTGGCCCACAGTCTATACTTTTCTAAAAAAACATACAGGAAATAATCGCTCGTAAAAATAACCTACGTAGGTACCTACATATAAAATATGGTACGTACTCAAAGAATAAGTGCTTTGATTGCCTGCACAATAATTACAGCAAGCGAACTTCAAATACTCGCCATTTTTTATCTCACCTCATCCCTACACTTCAATCGAAGATTAACAAAGCGCCCAGATGTATCTACCCACAGATCTGCTTTTCAATAGAACTGCGTGAGAAAATTTAAAAAACATACTCGCACATAAAAAAACGCACTTATAGAATTATTAAAAACAAGATGTCCCTTGCACAATACGTGCACCTTGGAGATGCTAAAAATGTGCATATGTTTTTATAAACACTACGGGACTCGGGCTGTGGGTAAAAAAGTGAGGGGTCGATCTGAGCACGCCTTACGGCGGATGTCAAATATGTTCGGGGTTTACTTGTTGGCTATGACGATGAGAAGTGGATTTTTATTTCGTTATGAAAAAAAAAATAAGAAACTAGTTAAAGAGCTAAACATTTAAGTAGTAGCTTCATACTTAAAATAATATTCAATATATTAAACTCTTAGGTATTCATCAATTTATGATGGTCGAAAAATGCGTTTTTTTTTTTTTTTATCCATTTTATTATAAGTAACAAGTGTTTGAAAGGAAAGTCTTCAGATATTTGAAATGTGACATGTGTGTTTTTGTTCATATTTTAAATTTATATTTACACTAAAAATTGTAAAGAAGGTATCCTACTCGTACCTCGCCTAACCTAACTACTTTTTTATTTTTTTTATGTCACAGTTTGAGAACTACCGGTTTTAAATACATATCCCTTATAAAAGGGCGTTTTTAATAATTTTCCGCCACGGGATTTTGTTTTCTAACCTTTTTTAGGGAGCGGAAGTAAACAGACAGCTTCCTGTGTTTTATTCCTTGGTGGACCGTTCATTCGGGCTTTCTCTTAGGTACTCATTTTTTTAGGAAACTAGAGAATTCGGTATCATAATTGAATCGAATCAAACTGATTGGAGTCTAATTTCATACAATATAATGGATAAACATATACAAATGAGACAAAAATAAGTCAACATTAAACAAAAAAATACACACAAGTACAAATCAAATTAAAAAATAAGTAATCATCTAAAATAATTCTAATAAATAAAATTATATTTTTAAAGGAGGTACAATTCTATTTGGTTCTTTAACTTTTGTGTATCTTTTTATCTTTGTCCATATTTGAGCATACCATTTAGCACTAATTAATATTGAATTGAATAAACCTTTTTATGAATTATCATGTCTAGGTACATATTACCTATAGATGGCGCTATGCTAATGTATGGATAAGACCCAATTAGGGCCCCGATATAATAAATTACAGTAATATCTCAGTCTCAAAAAACCTCCCCGTCACATGACATGTCACATATTTACACTTACCGTAACTTCCTGTCCTAGAGTTTTTTGAAACCCAGTTCCCACAGGCGGGCACGTTTTTTAACGTTTTTTTCATGTAGATTAGAATTAACGGTAACGCATCTCCCCTAAGGATAGTTTAATTTATTTCTTCGGGTGCACAAAAGAGGATGCGGTCGTCTTTTGTTTGTCAATGTCATGCTTTAAAAAAGTAAGGATGTGCCGCTATGGGATGGCAACTTTTTTCGCGGAATTAAGACTGCATTGATTCTTGATCGGGATGATGCAATCATTGATTTGGCCGCTCTTGCTACAAGCAGTTATCGGGGCGATGTTAATTAATAAATAAATAACAGTATAAATAAACAGATATGCTGAAAAAGAAAATGCCTTTGGTGTTACAATACTTACTCGATTAGGAGCTAAATGTATCTAGGTTGGCAAAATTCCTAAATACTGAATACTAAATGTGGGTACATGTAACCATTATTAAGTTCTACAATTCAAGTCTGGATAGTCACAAAATATTAAAAAAAACTACCTGCACGTAGAATATTCATGAATCCTGAACAATAGCAAAACAATTTTTGATGAAAAAAACTATCACCCGTTAAAAGTAAAATTATGCAACGCTAAGTTGCATAAATCAACTACGTAATTATTTTTTTGCGACAACCGTGTTACGAGACGTTATTTTTGTAAACAATGAGTTCCACAAAAAACAATCCGCACATCAAACCCCAAAGGGTTCTTCAAATTAAACCGTCATTAGAAATTTTCATAAAAAAACGCTAACGTGAGAAAATTAAACCTAACGTTTTTTTCGTGCAAAAACCGGTCCGAACAATGTCGCGACCGTTGCTGATTTGCATGTTCGTTTTTTGAAAATTTAAATTTATTTCTTATTTTTTCAGCCGGGAAGACCCTGACACCATATAATTAAGAAAAAAACTACCGCAGGCCTATTCTGGCGGGTCTTTTATACCGGTCAGGTAAAGTGCATAAGTGTTGGGTGCAACAATGCACTCCGGATTTCCTCTCTCTAATACGAGTGCCGATCGACGGCTCACGTGCAGATTCTGAATACGAATCTCACGATTTTCCATGGGCGTGATTGATTTCGGAGATAGCCTTGATATGTTTTTGTCGATCGATTACATTATCCTGCAGAGCCGCTTCCGATTAAGAATAAAATGTTAAATTAATTGACACGATGTCCGGAGGAAAGGAAATCGATACATATAATTTGAATTAATGGAAATTCTATACTTATAATTTATTATCTTTGATCATATTATTGTACTTCTGTAAGTTTGTCTATCTTGCCTACTTTAATGTTCCTCTCATCTAATCTAAGGTTAGCTGGAAGAGATCCCTTATAGGGATAAGTTCGCCTTTGTACCTCTGTTCCTGTAAACTGTATATGAATCTGTTGTACACAATAAAGTGATTACTACTACTACTACTACTACATATTCAACTTATCAACCACGTAGCAAGCGTAATTGAAGTCGTTCTTGATATACTTATGGAGTAGCTCGCGACAACGCATATTATGCTAAGAAATGTTAAGAAAATGCTAGCAGTAGCAGTGCTAGTCTCTTTACCACTTTTGATAAGACCAACAACGCGATGTCTATAAGAGTATATCGTGTTATACGTGTTCTAGATCTACATAACAGTAAGGGTCCCCCCACATCTAGCGTCTCGCGAGCGTCGCGTCGGGCCAACTGTATAGAAAAAGACGCCGCGTCGACGCGACGTCGACGCGGCGTCAGGCTTTGCCCATAGAGATGTGGGGGGACCCTAAGTAGTTACTAGTTGTAGTTAAATGGCGAAGTCAACAAATTCGATTTCATAATTAGCGCTATATAAACGCGCTTGTGACCAAATTATTTTCTACGTATCTCTTTCATATTCATATCATTTATACTCACACTGTTATTTTCAGATACTGGTAGTTTGTAAAAACTTTGATTTAAAAACCAAAAACCGAAGCCTAGATGAATATATATTATGTATTTCTAAGGGTACCCTAAAATATAATTATGCAAGCCAAATATTTTCGCACTACGAAAATGCATTATTTGTTACCTAATTTAATCTAGCAATAAAAAAATGACAAAGCGCAAGAAAGTCAACAAAGCCACCCGTAAATTATGGCGATTATGCAGCGGCACGTAAACCCTTATTTATTTTTAAATACCTATCCAACAATATATCACACGATAGGGTTGGAATGAAAATAAATATCAGCCCCCACTTTACATGTAGGGGGGTTTTTTTTCCACGTCCTCTTCCTGGCTTTTAGGACCATAAATTTCATTCCTAGCAAGGTGGTCTGACAAATTTGCGGTCGCTACTAACTACTATTTCGTTACTACCCTTTAGAAGACCACAGAATAACTTAGTGTTTGAAAAAAAGAACATGTCCCTCTCAGTTTGTAAAACGAAGCAACATAACTTTTCTAATCTGTGTCCAGACCGTTTTGAAACTTTTTAAAGCAGCCGCCTGACCAAGGTGACATGGACAAAAAAAGGACAATCGATTTTCGACAAATAATGTTTGAGCGGAAACATTCGTTTGGACACCGATCCTTTTTTTGTGGACTCCCGGAGTTTTGTAATTGCCACATAATTGTTTTGGGACGACACTTATCTGTTGTTGTTTTGACTGTCCACAATTAAACAGTAGTGCTGAGATTTATGGACTCGGTGAGCTGTTGAAGTGGTGCAATGATCACTGTTTTGTTGGAGAAGATTTAGTGTCCTTTTGTCATCTTTTGAATTTACATGTTAACGCTTTTGTAAAATACAAATGTATTTAGTTTCTTTTTCAAATAATGCTGAACATCAAAGCTACGAATAGTGAAAGTAGCGATGTTTAGAGGTGGATCCTGATTACAGATAATAGCTATGGCTGCTTTTATATTCATTTGTTCGATTGAACTGAAATGTTTAAACGCAAGTTTATAATTATTTTTTCTAGAATTCAATGAATCGTCAGAAAGTTAATCTATACCATACATTGACCCAGAATAAATAACTGCATTCCGGCAACTATCAACAAAAATAATATACAAACTTATTTTAAGGACACGAATAATAATAAAAAAACAAGTAAAATTAGACGTCAAATACAAAACCGTGAGCTACAACGCCATAACCGTATTGCCTCCCATTCGCATTGCATCACATCTCCTTGCATGATTCAAACCATAACCAAGAATCCGTGTATGTACTGTACTGACACATGTGACCTTCTCAAGTAAAAGGTACCACGTCGCCGCTTATGGTAAGGACGAAATTTGGTCGTATCGTAATACAAATAACCAATCGTTATTTGGAGCATGTCGTGTCCCACTGCTGAGCAAAGGCCTCCCCCAACTTCTCCACTGATCTCTGTCCAGTGCTATGTCTGATCATTCCTCCTAGAAGGAGTCTAGTTCATCCCGCCATCGCCGGCGGGGTCTTCCCGATCCCTGATCAGAGTTTTCGGTGTAGATAACCTATTAAAGCGTCCTCATGTTTAAGCGACTGTTGTACCTTCTGTTCGAGAAAGCCACAGTCAGAAAGAACTGTATGGTAACGTTTACTGGCAATCTCAGGTAATTATTCGTGAGTCGTAACCCGCGGTCTGACCGCAGCGTCACGCCGGTCATGCTTGGCCGGCCGCCGTGTGGCGGTATGACACAAGTAGGTATAGGAAGGTGCTTACTGGAAGAGGTACGGAGTTGTAGTTTCAAGAAACTTAAAAACTAAAAAAAATAGGTACTACTTTTATACATATAACACCTAGACTAGATGTACTATCAGCTACAAAAGTGCATGGCGAATTCATCATTGAATTCATTCAAAATTTCTCCATGCACTTTTTCAGCTGATAGTACATAAGATACATGCAGAAGAGTGTACAACGAAGAACAACACACCAATGCCTCTGTTCAACTACTATGAAAGAGGGATAGATAGAGATTATTAAGCTACGGAACGTACTTATGCAGTCTGTATAGTATCTTGGCTTTAGGTAAGCAAATATATGAAAAATCCTATCTGTAGTTAGATTATGATGGAATAATTAGATAAAGACTAGAATTGGTTTTGATACGACTTTAACAGTCGTTATGATGACCATGATTTCAAGATTTACCAAAGTAAGCGGCTTTCAAGTTCTTATCAAATTAATACCAACCTTTACAAGTTGCGAAATCGGAATCCGGTTACTGATCACATAGGAACTAACTACTGACTGGGGGCATATAACACCTAGAGCCCACGACTAATAATTAGGTAAATCCTTGGTGTGTCCTAAATTAATGTTACAACATACATACATAATATTTATTAATTCAATAAATAAATGTCCGGGCTAACGCCATGAACCCCTAGGCCACCGGGACAACGATTGTGTTTTAGGTCAACTCTGTGTACTCAGAATCACGAGTACTTTCAAAGACAAAAAGTGTCCCAGAATTTTCAATTTTTGTTACTTTCCTCTTTTGTTACCCCATACAACATGTACGGAAAATGGTAACTTCGTATGGGACAATTTTTTTAACTTTAGGATTGAAAAAGCCCGTAGATGGCATTTTTTTCAAAAATATCACACTTCATAAAAGTGGCAAAAAAAAAAGAAATGCTCTATGACAGTTCTTAAAAAGAAGCGTATTAAATTTTAACTAGAAGGAAAGTAGCTTATTAGGTAAATTCTTGGTGTGCCCTTTTTTATAATAAAGAAAATTACGAAAACCTTAAGAACTAAGATGCGCCACAGAAACTTGTATCTTATTTTACGATTTTTTAATTTAACTTAATTTATTCCCATAGTTCCTACGTAATAGATAAAAGAATTTCCAAAAACAAATGTCCTGATCTTGATATATCATTAACATATACTTATCTTGAAAGAGGAAGAACAATCCAAGAGATACATTCATGGTACGATAACAGTTAGTATCAAACCGCATATAATGTCTTGATGCCACAAACAAATAATTTAATCTGATATAGCTCCAAGGTATTAAAGAAACGGTGACGCTTGGCTTTGCGGTCGGACGTACAATTGTAAAGATACTGTTAGTACCGCCCTTTAGGCATAATCATTTACGTCAGTAAAGTGCTCAGATCATCATCCTCCTTGCATCTAGGCATTTGCCACAGCTCATGGGAGCCTGGGGTCCGCTTTGACAACTAATCCTTAGATTTGGCGTAGGCACTAGTTTTACGAAAGCGACTGCCATCTGACCTTCCAACCCGGAGGGTAACTAGGCCTTATTGGGATGTTTTCCTTCACCGAAAAGCGACTGGCAAATATCAAATGACATGTCGCACAAAGTTCCGAAAAACTCATTGGTACGAGCCGGATTCGAACCCGCGACCTCCGTGACAGTAAAGTGCTTAAATAATTAGTGAAATATATATTCAGTGGCCTATTTCTCAATAGTGACAATTGTCGCTAGACAGTGAAACTTCGCGCTTCATTGCTTGTTCAACAAGGAAATATTGACGCAGAGTAACAATGTTAGGTACTTATCAACCCAGGAATAGGCAGAGAATTATCAGTGTCAATTGTTAATGTCACTGTGGTGAAATAACCCACTGCTCGTGTCTTGGAATAGGATTATGATAATGTGAGAATGCCAGAAGGGTAGTAGTAAAACAAGACACAGAGAAAAATAAAAAATAGGCCGTATACGATTTCCTTTTCTATTAGGCGTTTTGTCTGATTTGCCTCTTGTATCATTTAGTAATAATAAAGTCATTAGCAAAAGTAGGCTAGGAATTTATAAATTATGAACAAACGCTTTCAATCTTCTATGTATTAGGTACGATTTTGAAAACATGTTCCGTTCAACTTATTTTGCATGAGATTGTACCGAGAAATCCGTTACTACAATAGTTTCCCCATTTACACGGACTTCATCACGGCCCACCACAACACTTGACATCAATTACGGAACTCAGCCATCGCTCCAAGACAAAATGACGTAAGTACAAGGAGTTTCTTATACTGTTGTAACGTTTTGTTGTTAGTAGGCGCACTAAGGTATTCTCACGAAGGGAAACCGACCGCAGTATGCGAGTACGTTTCGTTTCAGATTTGGTATTGCACGTCTGGACATGATAGCTGATAGTTGACCGCAAGTCATATAACAACATAGACGTAGAATAAAAATATAGACTGAAGGTTTTAAGCAGGATCTAAATAACCTCATGTCAACCTGTAGGTACACTGACATGAAACATACCATGTACTGAAAGAGTTGAAAGACAGATATAACTGTATTCGATCTTCAATGAGGAGGCACACTGACATTTTATAGGCATGTCACTGTCATATGTGTGAGAGAGAAAATATCATCTTCTCACTCTCACGTAAGAAATTCTTTATCTGTACAACGGACTAATAAACATCATCAGAGTCTGAACTACGTTAAGTACCTACCTAAAGCTTGATATTATTATTCAACCCTATAATCAACATCAACAACAACATAATATTATAGTCAACATAGACAATGATATTCTTTTAAAAAAACTGGCTGCTTTTGGCTTCACTCCAAAACTTTTACGGTTATTTGCTGATTACTTCAAAGACCGTCAACAGTTTGTGCGACACGGCTGCTACGTGTCTTCCCCGTACCATACCCGTTCTGGAGTTAGTCAAGGCTCTATTCTTGGCCCTCTTCTCTTTACTCTGATGATCAACGATCTCGACAAAGTGATTCAGCACTCTCATCATTTACTCTATGCCGACGACTTGAAACTTATCCGCTGCATTAACGACACTACAGACTGCAACCTCTTACAGGCAGATATCAACGCACTTCTCTGTTGGAGCAAAGACAACAAATTACTGTTTAATCCTTCCAAATGCAGCGTCATGTCATTTAGCCGCTCTGTCTCTCCCATTGTCACCACTTATTTGTTAGATCATAATCCGCTCACCCGTGTAAACTCAATTAAAGACCTTGGTATTATTTTTGACCACAAGCTTACCTTTCATCAGCACATAACATCTCTTGTGTCAAATTGCTATAAAAGACTGGGTTTCATCGTCCGTAACACGAAAAACTTCAATAACCCTAAAGTATTGCAGTTATTGTATACGGCTTTAGTTAGGAGTAAAATAAAATCGGCCTCGATGATCTGGAACCCTCATGAAAAACTATATATATTGCTCCTCGAAAAAGTTCAGAAAGCATTTCTTCGTTTTTTGTATAAAAAAACATATGGTTATTTCCCTTTTCTCTACCCCACCAAATACTTACTTGGTATGTTAGGTTTCAACTCCCTAGAGATTAGACGTATTTCTAACTTGTTGTCCTTTACTTGTCAGATTTTAAGAGGAGATTCAGATTGCTCTGACCTGGTTAATAGAATGTGTAGCCTATTCGTTCCCGATAACTACTTACGTAGCCGCAACCATCGTCTTCTTGCGGAGAACGTGGCCCGAACTGTGACGCACCAACACTCTCCTTTATTTTATTCACGGGCTCTTTTAAATCAATTTTTAAACGTTGCACCAGAATGCGATTTGTTTAATGATAGATTTAGACAACTTCGCTCCTATTTTATACGCTTCTGTGAGCTATCTTTTTAATAATGCTTGTTTTATTTGTGTGTGTGCTTATACTTTTTGCTTATTTTAACATAATATTTCAATTTTACAGCGCATTGGCCTATAAGTATAATCTGTAATGCTATGAAATTTTTTCTTGGAATAAATAAATAAATAAATGTCACTCCTTTTAAAATAATAATAAAAAAAATGGAGGAAACCCTACACAGACCAACCTAGCCCCAAACTAAGCAAAGCTTGTACTATGGGTGCTAGGCGACGATATACATACTTATATAGATAGATACATACTTATATACTTACATAGAAAACATCCGTGACTCAGGAACAAATATCTGTGCTCATCACACAAATAAATGCCCTTACCGGGATTCGAACCCGGGACTGCGGCTTATCAGGCAGGGTCACTACCAACTACGCCAGACCGGTCGCCAGGTTTCCTTTTTTTTTAAGTATTTTTTTTTGTATTTTTTAAGTATTTTTTTAGGTGTTAGTCCATAAAAGTCTATTTTTTTCTATTTTTTACGTGTAGATACGTAAAGAAGAAGACAGAATAGAACAAGGTAAGAAGATAGACTGATTTCAGGAGGAAATATATCTAGTAGAATAAAATCCGCAGAAGTATAGGTCAATAATAATTAAATGTTAATGCTTGGGCCTTGCCCCACTGCTGGCGGGGCTTTTTATATTGTTTTGTATGAATTTTGTATTTTACTTTTATATTCATAATTATAAACAGCCTAACTTAAGACGAAAGATGAAAAAGGATTAAATGGTAATAACAATCAAACAACTCGTAATCTGAAGCAAAATAAATAAGTACCTACACAGATGACATCAGTCACTATGAGCTTGTTTTGCGAAATCTGTTCCAAATAAATATTTAATCAATTTTTAGTATGTAAATAATCCAAATTTACTTTTGAATACATAATATAGGCACACGGTAAAGTAATCTGGTGTAATTGTGTTGTAATGTTACTAGAATAAAACTCTAATGTGTGGTCCAAAGGTGATGGCGTGAAACAATATTTGATCAAGTATTTGATGCGACTGGAAACTGCCAGTCGAATAAAAGAGAAAAGATATAGCGATAAGAAAAGTAATAGTATCATTAAAGTATAAGTAAAATTTTTTTGACAGTTCTTGAGTACTGGGGGTCGATTTAACAGGACATATATCTACACCTAATATCTAGACGGATCCGTTAGTTGTTTACTTTCAGTGAAAATTATGAGAATTTGAGGAAAATTTACGCAATGACAGTGTTGCCATAATTATGACCTTTTTAGCTCGGAATAATCTGTTCTGATATAAATCCTGGCCCCGTAGCTGAATGGCATTTCTACGACGCGGAACGAAAATGAAACGCCGCGAAAGGTAATCTGGCTCTCTCGCGCCGATACGCAAGACATAGAGCGTTTGTGCCATTCGGCTACGTACTCAGAAGTTAAAAACCAGTCGTATTTTTCCTTTAATTTAAATATTTGTTAAATGACTAGTTTTAAAATTCGTGTGATCTCTATTTGCTTTACTATGCTATAGTCTATTGGAAATCTTTGACCGAAGTTGAGCTTTGCGTTTCGTGACATATTTTCGGAAAGAGTAGGTAATTGAATATGAAATAGTGGTTTTTGGGAGTGGTTAGTGGTGGTCTGTGGGATATGGGTTAAATTGTGGCGTAGGCGAGAGGCTGGCAACCTGTCACTGCAATGTCACAGTTTCATTTTCTTTCAACCCCTTACTTGCCAAGAGTGGCACTGAAGCTTTAGTAGTTTCATGTGCTCTGCCTACCCCTTTATGGGATACAGGCGTGATTGTATGTATGTATGTAAATAGTGGTTTTTCTGCTAGGGTGTCCTATACTACCTGTCGGCCTAGCACATGATGGCCGCGAGAGTAAATCGCCGCGAGATAGATGACACGTCTTTTTCTTACTGTATTAATGACGTAAGGACGGGTAGTCTATCTCGCACCGACATACTCTCGCGGCAATCATGTGCTAACTATGCGGTAGAGTTAATAGTCAAGTCGATAAAAAGAAAACACTTTATTAAAATTAAGATACATGCCTCACAAACCCGACTCGCTACTCGCTTCTCGCTAAACCTCTATCCACCCGCGACAGAGATAAATTTACAAGCGGGCTTCCCACTCCTCGTGGTCACCGAATCCTCCAGCAAATACTCACTGATAACGCTCTGATTACATAGTCCGATGATAACGGGGCGAGATTGTTTTCTCCGACTGTCATTTGTTTAACACGCGTCCGCGTCACTCTTGTGTCGCGTGAAATGACCGCTGACGGGGAAGGACGAATGTTGCTTAGAGAAAAATAAAGATGGCGTTGGTGACAAAAAATTAAGAAAAACATTTCTGAAGCTGAGTGTACCTATAAATAGCCTAAAAACATAATTATTACTTGTAATCGCTTTTGAAATGTAGCTACTATGAGTTTAGAATACGTTTATCAAATTCACGGAAAATTACATACTTAGGTACTTTGTATGTAAGGTGTGTGTGTGTGTAAATAGGTACATTGTGTTCTAAAAATGAATAAAGCTACCATGAAAATACTTATTTATGTCTATTTATTACTTATATTGAATTCGAAAAATTCTTACAAACAGCTCACTAAAACTGTCAAACATACTTTGTAACATGGTTATCTACCTCACGTTACGAAGTCTCGCTCCAATGACCAGTCGGACAGAGTCATAAAACTGAATAACGCATGTGACAGAGCGACCATTGTTCAATGAAAAATAGGTCAATTCTTCAAGATTATCCCATTCAACTACTCACTAAGTACACACAAAAGCACGTAAAAGTGCAAAAATCCACGAACGCATCATTAGATTTGCGTTAAATTTGCAAAAAAATAAACGTAGGTGGTCTCGGATTTTACGGTGCGAAATGATGAGGGCACCTATGTGTTCTATTCTGTTATAATAATGGAGTAGTTTCTTATTGAAAAGTTAAGACGATACTGTAGGGGTCAATTATCCATACAAACGCTCTCGACTATTTCCTCCCTGGTTTTTGAAGATAGAGCAATGATTTTTCAGCACAGATTGTTATTATTTTTATCTGTGTCGGACCGTTTTGATTTTTTTTATTCTGCTTTTTAAAGATTCTAGAGCCAATCAAAAATTTCCAAAAACGGCCTTTTTCATTGTGGCGCAAAAAATGTGTGATGATACTCAAGATTGGTAACAATTAACCAAAAAAGCTAAACGGTCCGACATAGATTATTTCATTGTTATTCAGATTCTCAAATTTCGTTCCAATTGATTAAGTTTTGAAGGAGGAAAGAGTCGAAAGCGGAACCTCGATTTTAAAGATTTTTTTGAAATATCTTTTGACTGAGTTGTTCTTAATGGACAATTTTTTTTCGATAAATCTAGTTAATAACACTTGTATATTTAACTAAAATTCCCAAGTTGAAAGGGGGGCTCCTTTCCATTTTAGCATTTTCGCTACCGTATCCTCTTAAAACGGCTTATGTCCTGCGCACGTATTTAGGCATTCTCATACGAACGTCTCATGCGTTGCTTGATTTGAATTAAAAGACTAATATATCTTGGGACACAAGTCTAAGGGAGTCTTATCCTCATCAAACCAGTATTTATAAGTAAGTAGGATATTGGAACATGGGCTTGAAAATTCAGCCTTAGCATAGGCCTTTTCTATGCCACTTATATAACAAATATACAACCCACCTGATGGTAAGTACCAAGCAAGCCATCGGAGCCTATGGAATGAAACACCCAGAGGTGTTATCTGCGCGTGGCCGTCCCTTTTTGAGTCACGTCGAGGCTTTTTTTTATTTTAAGACTGTGATAAACGTGATTGCTCATTAAGAGGAAATATTAGCTAATTTCCTTCAATATGTACAGAAATTCGGAAACCTCAGGTTTGACTTTAAAGTATATTTTTAAGTGTAGTACATAGGTACTTCTTCGTGATGAAAAAAAAACTACATACATCCAAGTGAGTTGCATGCGATTTGCGTCCTTTAGCCCCGCGCCAGGATAATAATGGTGGTCGCCTGTTCGCCGGTGGTCGGATTACGGGCAAAGCCGCGGATTATATCACATCGACACGTGTTGCCTTTTGCTCTGGAGTGGCTTTAGGCTAGGCAGTTGTTTGCATCATTGTGCTTGCGTTGATAACGCAATTTTTTTCACATGTAAGGTCTGTGGTAGGTTTTAAATACATTTGAAAAAAGATTGATGGAATGCGTTAACATGATGTTGCAATTTTGATACCACGCCTTTTAATAAATAAATAGGCAGATTCGTTCATTCATTACATCACTTTTTAGCGATAAGTCCGCTTGTTGTTACCTTGCTCTTAGATACTTGCACTAAACAGTCCCTGTAATTTACATGTCAAAATGAAATAGGTATCTCAAGTTTTAAAATCTATCCAGATAGGCGTTTTCGCCATTTATTAAGCTAACCTAATACCTGAACTACATCTATAGGCTTCAAATAGGCTCTCTCTAGGCTCTCTACCCTATTCGTAGGTCTTGTACAGCTGCAAAAGTGTATGGCGAATTTATCAATGAATTCATTCATATTTTCTCCATGTAATTTGGCAGCTCACTGTCTCCAATCGACAACTATCCTGCAACCAGTGCTAGGTACTGGGAGGCTGACTGGTTGGGTTGTCTAAACTGTTTTTTGCACAATTTTAAAAAGCCTCTGGGGGGTCAAAATAAAAATGTAAATTTTATTTGAATCTAAACGGCTTACTATTGCCGTAATTCTCTAGATAATATAATTATCAACCGACCCAGTAATTCCTTATTAATTTGTCCAGCAGCAAAGTACGCAATGACAAGGGGCGTGACTTCGTATTAAGCAGTTAACAGTATTTGAAGCCTGTCACGAGCCGCTTGCCATGTGCCAGATGCATGCGTAATGCACCGGCAATGTATATCCTTGTCAACTTTATCCACTGAAAATACATTAGTAATAATTTATATGGTCTTACTTCCTATGAAATTGTTCGATCTTTATTTAGACCTATTTTGGTTGAACCTAATCTATTTATTTAATTTACATCTTCCTTCTACACTTATTTCTCACTTTCTGTGGGGGTCAGTGGAGTCCTCTCTCTCAAAATAAATATTTTGACATTTTAGCATTCCTTTCTTTCACACAATCCATTCATCATTGTTCGGGTTTACTCTTTGCTCTGTGTCCATCAACATTCGTCCGTAATATTTTGCCCATGTCAGATTCATCCCTCTTATATCTTTATGCAAACAAAATTTTCTTAGTCTTAGTTTTCACCTATAATATTTTTAATTTACATAATATATCATTTACTTTTTATGTTGGCACATTAATTTTATGAGCACCGTAATTTATTTATTAATATAATATACAATTTACACAGCATTACAGTTTGTACCAATGCGCTGGCAAATTTAAATATACCTGTAGGTACATAATCTAATTTTCTGAATGCCTCCGTCATAAACTGCAAATAAAGTCAGTAACAATAATTAGACATAATAATATATTTAATAATGTGGTTTATACTGTAAATCCGTTTTCACATTTTCCAATCCGATATCGGATGTCGGAAGGATTTCAATGGAAAAAATCCAAGATGGCGCCTGTAATGTATGGGATATCGGTCCGACATCCGATATCGGATCGGATAATGTGAAAACGCACTAATACCTTCTTACGTGTTTTTCTTGCCTTTTACTTCTGACGTATTTTTATTAAATGTGTGATACACACATACATACATACATACGATCACGCCTGTATCCCATAAAGGGGTAGGCAGAGCACATGAAACTACTTAAGCTTCAGGGCCACTCTTGGCAAATAAGGGGTTAAAAGAAAACGAAACTGTGGCATTGCAGTGACAGGTTGCCAGCCTCTCGCCTACACCACAATTTAACCCATATCCCATAGTCGCCTTCTACGACACCCACGGGAAGAAAGGGGGTGGTGAAATTCTTAACCCGTCACCACACAGGAGATATGTGACGTGTGATGTGTGTGTGTCGCAAATGTGTGATGTGATGTAAAAAATAGATATTAACATTTTGTGATTTTCGTGTAAAAAAGTAATTTAGTAACCAAACACTCTTAATAAAGTAATTATAAACCGTAACCATCCCTCTGGTGTTTCGGCATCCGTTGTGATGTTAATGCAAGTGTTGCACTCACCGCAGCCTAATTGCGTCCATCCTATAACTGGCGACACCGTAAGGCAGGGTGCACAAGGGTCATTTTTTTCAAAGTTATCCACCCCACTTTTTTTGGATTTGGATTTTTTTATGTGGTTTCCACTCAGAATCGCGAGCTCTTTAAATTCTAATAGGAGAAAAAAAGTGTCCCAAGGTTTTTTTCCCATAACGTTACCATTTTTTCATACATTTTGTATGGCGGTAACGGAAAGGAAAGTTCGAAAAATGTATGAAAATCTTGAAACATTTTTTTTTTCCTATCAGCAGGGTTAGCACATGATTGCCGCGAGAGTATGTCGCCGCGAGATAGACTATCCGTCCTTATGTCATTAATACAGTTAGAAGAAGACGTGTCATCTATCTCGCGGCGACATACTCTCGCGGCAATCATGTGCTAGGCCTACAGGATCGAAAGACCTCGCGATTCTGAGTATTAATCGCGTAAAAAATACCCATGTTAAAAAAAAGTGGGTGGATAACTTTGAAAAAAAAAGGCTCACAAACGACGATGCCTTCGTCCAAAAATTCTGGCAGGCAAGCACGGTCGCTTCGCAATAAACGATACAACGTCAGGCCGTCCTTTTCGCACTATTTATAAGCGCACGACGCACCAATGCGATAAAGTTTATCCAACTAGTGTGCTACGCTAGCTGGTCATCGTTCTAGGATGTAACTTATGTGTGTTCGTAATCATGTTTAGAAAATTATAATATTATACTATGTTACCTTGGTACTATCTAACATAATATCTACATACTACAGAAGACATGCCTATCTGTCAGCCACGGAAGTTCATTGGTAGACATATTATCTATAGGTTTTTTAATATAGACTGCTACCAATGCTACCAATACCTATCTTTGGCATAAGTCAGCGATTCTGAGCTGTGCTACCTATATTTATATCTGGTAAACTCGCCTCATTCGGTGACACGCCTAATTCAGTGAAACAACCAAAAATCGTCTTTCGGAATAGTGCTTCAAAGCTTGTATCACCGAATTAGGCGTGTCACCGAATGAGGCGAGTTTACCCTACAATACTTTGCAATGGCAAATGTCTGTATATCTATCTTTAATCCCTTTACAAGTCACAGTCTTAACCGCTTTTCGTGAAATTATGTGAATTCTGCAGTTAGGTAGACTGTTTGTTTGTCTTAGGAAAATTGAGGAAATTAGCAAAAGAAACCAAAGGTTCACGCACGAATCTCAGTTCCTATTTCTC
Organism: Leguminivora glycinivorella; assembly: GCF_023078275.1. Taxonomy (NCBI): domain Eukaryota; kingdom Metazoa; phylum Arthropoda; class Insecta; order Lepidoptera; family Tortricidae; genus Leguminivora; species Leguminivora glycinivorella. The sequence goes on along the minus strand of NC_062987.1, from coordinate 11,818,687 downwards.
AGTAGGTACCAGTGGCGGCTGGTGAAAATTTCTGTTGGCAACACGAAAGCAAAAAGAAACCTATCTTAACATTAGGTACTTTACTAGTAATAAATTTTAGGCAAGCCGGTGGGAATCTGCTTGTATACCCCAGCCGCTGCTGGTAGGTACCTACTTAATCAACCGTGTAGAACCACCCTTAGTTGGTGTTCGTGCCTGGACACAGAAATGAAATTAAAACCTAAACTGTGGAGACAGGCGAGGCAATCTGCGGGAGATTGCGCTTGTGAAACTGCCTAATGACCCGGCTGCACAGATCACATGTCTAGATGTTTTAATACCATAAAACTCCAAATATGAGCAATTAGTTGTCGGATCGTAGGGATTGGAACGTGACTGTTAGGTTTTGTAGTTGAGTAAATTTTTTAGGTGTCACATTTTTTTTCTCAAAAATACATTACTTCTTTTATATTCAGGAAAATTTTGTAATCGTTGACATGTAGAAGTTGGAAAGCTTCTTTAAGAGAAGTTACCAGGACTAATTGATGCTTCTATACCTACTTAACTAGTGAAATATTATAGTTGCATAAGATCTGTTAGCGGAACTCACAATTCACGCTTTTAAATGTTGACAGAATTGGTACAAGTCAAAGTTGAGAATCCTTAACAATATTGATGGATGGGATTGAGTCTTGGTCAAAAAAGATCTTGGATCAGAAAGGAAGGAGCAAAATTGTCAATCGGGCCAACCCAAGGCGAACACATCTGTCAACGACATATTTTGATAACGTAACTCGAAGTTAATAATATGAAGAAACTAACGACCAAAAATGAAGTGAGCCCTGTTTTACAACGAAAAGGTTTCCTTGTTGATTTTAGATGTTCTTTGTAAACGGTTTGCGATGCTAAGTCTGTGGGAGATAGTCTTTGGGCCAACTCATTTCGCGTTGGGTCACCAGTGTGGTCAAAACCAACTGATGATACCTACTCTTTGCTGTACCATCAGGATGATGTATCATGATTATGACATAGATGAAAATGTGTGTAACTTTAAAAACAAAGAAGATATTTTATGATAAGCTTTTTCTTCTTGTGTGTTGTACTATTTTCTGGTATGATGAAGTGTTTTACTACTACTACTATGTAAGTACATACCTACTACTTTTATACAACAAAGATTTGTTCTCTATAATAAATATTTCTTATAATATAAATCTTTAATGAAATTTTTCCTCTTCAATGTGACCATAACTGTGTGATATGACCATGACAATATTTGGTAGGTAGTTACATAACTACCTGCCAAATTGTTGATATTATTTTTTCACATGTGAGATACAAAGCAATTAAAATGGCATCTCACAGTAATGTTCCAATTGTACGTCCGTATAATAGGTATGCCTAATCATATTACCATCAAATCACTAAAGAATAAACATATCAAACTCATACAAAAACACTGCTATGATTTCTATTAGGCATTTCCTCATTACCGCGCGATACAGGGACAATAGCGCAGCGGCCCGTGAACCAACACGTATTGATGATGCTACGATTAGTATCCATCTGTTGTCCCGCAGGAAATTTCGTCAAATTTGAGTTGGATAATTTAATATTTTGTACCATTACTGTATTTGCTATATTTTTTTTTATTAGAATAGAACCATTAGGCGGGAAAAGACTGACCTCGTGCCTAACGCTGGCAGTTCTAGTTATAAACTTGGAAAAGTAAGAATTTTACCATGATCTCATCTAATGCAACTTACTACCTGTCTGAAAAGTACCTTCTTAATATTATTCGTTGTGTAGGAATGTATTTCATGGATGAAAATTTAACATTTGGTTGGTAGGTAAACATTGTATTACAAAAAAACAGACCGAATAGAAATTTTGCGAGAGTATAAAACTTAGTTACTTAACCTAAGTATAACTTACTTTCCAAACTTGTCTTTTACCTCAACTACTTGGACGGGGTACGTAAATTGAAATTTACTTTTATCAAAATAATATGTAAATTAGAAAAAGTTTACATTTTCACAACCTTGCTTTACAATTAGGATAAAATATAGTGCCTATGTAAAAGAAGCATGTAGCAATATAAGTAGTAAGTGTAGTGTACGTAGTTCAACTGTTAAGCAATCTTGCAAAGTGAACAAACTGCAAATTTATCGTTCTTTTTATTAATATTGGTTTTTATGTTTTTTGCTCAACCTCGCCCGCATTACATACTTTCGGGTCAGACTCAAAAGAAAGGTAAACCGCCCACAAATAATCCGGCTACCGTGCAACGTTTAACGTGATTAATATTTTTTATCTACTTTAATTTGTTATTCCTCCTTCCAAATTATCTTCTTAATCTCTAAGGGCATGCTAATAAAGTAGCTATTTGAACTACAGGGACTGTCTGAACTGAAAAGTAGAATTTGTTTAGATTTCAAAAGTCCTTTCAATGCGGTAAACGAACCGCGAAGAATTCCTCACTCTTGTAGCTAAAAAGCCGTATGTGCCTTTAGTTTCCAAACTCACATGTGATTTTATACTTCTCAAATGTTAAAGGTCCAAACCTAGCACCCGTGTTTGTCTAGCGGACAGAACCGCGAAATAAAATTCTTTAGCGAATCTCGGGCAAATAATGGCATTAAATTTTGGCTACCTCTGAATAACAGTGTTAAATTTCGTGCAACCATCTCGAAAATGATGGATCTGCTGGCGGTTTCTTTGTATTTTTTTCTGTCAAAGAAATTATCCAGTAGCGCTTGTAATATTTAGCTATATCAAATTTATGCAAATATTTGTTATATTCTAAAATTACGTGCACAGCACGTTTGGTATGTTCCACAAAGGATACCGCACCCACCTTGTAACGACGGAAAAAACTTTTATTTTTTGGCATATAGGAACCATTTCGTTCTAGCTATACTATATTATTTAGTTTATTACACCCTGCTAGTTTCCCATTTTATTTACAATGTTGATTGGTTAAGTGAAAAAAAAACCTTTTTTGTAAGTAGTAAGTAATCATTTATTGTCAGATTGTGCATATCAGTTTACATAATGTTACAGTATTTATTAATAAACAATTATAGCTTGTGTCACAATCAACTGTTTTAAGGTATGCAATATACATAATTATTTATGCTTGCATATTGCTTTATTTGACGTTCATATGCGCATTGTAATATGCCTACTTGAAAAATAAATATTTCATTTTCATTTTCATTATTCCTATAACTAAATAAAATTTAACTCAAATAGTAAAAACAGTCAGGTACATTATTATCTAGGAACATTATTATTCAATATTTCATATCATTATAAATCTATATTATATCAATTCATTTGTACACAATAATTAATGTTAAAAATAGTCAGAGTATACATACATGTCAATCAATACACATTGACATATTGGTAATTGTAAAATCCTTTGTACAGACCAAAGGTTCAGAATCATCGGCATAGAAGAATGATTTCTATACCTTGTCATATTAGCGTCTTGTTTGAAATGTCATATGAAATTGCCAAACGGTTAAAAGTGACAAGGTACAGAAATTATCACTTCTTTATTACGGTGACTGTACATTAGATTGCACTGCACCTTCGCTTTTAATCGTTTGACAATTCAAACAAGACGTTAATATGGACAAGATATAAAAATCATCACTTATCTATGCCGATGATTCTAAACCTTTGGTCTGTACAAAATTGGCTTAGTAGACTAGCCTGTAGCTTGATACAGCTGTACTGTAAGCATTCGGCCGCTAAAAAGCGACTGTTATTCAAATCGTCAGGGTCACTGGGGTCCTGGGTAATGACGCTCGTGCACACGACGGCCGTTCGATATATTATGACACATTAGCGGCCTGCGTTGTCAGCGCAATTTACAATTAGCCACGGGACCGGTAGGGGTGGGAGTGTCGATACCTGTGACTCGATTTGGATAGAACGGTGCTGGCCTTTAGTAGATCGATAATCATTTGTTTTTGGAAGAAATTACATGTTAAAGTACAAAATTAACACTTTAGAACACGCCTGACACTACAGATGGCCCAAAGTTCGCATAAGTGTAGCAAATACTTTTGACACAGATCTTGCCTAGTAAAAAAATCTAAAAATGTTGGCGAGAAGAGTACACTATTCATGTTTTTAATAAATATATACGTATAAACATGTATGTACGAGTACAACATCAATTTATGGTATCATTATACAAGGTGCTCACGAGGAACCCGCATAACTTGAACCACGCGTTTCTGAGGCCAAAAGAAAGAAAAAAAGTAATATGAATTTTAAAATTTTTCGCGAAAAAAAATTTATTTTTTATTTATTTTTTTTACTTTTTTGGACGTATTTTCACATAAAAAGTAATTTTTATCCATAAAGTTGGCAATTAAAATGAGTTCCTTAATTTATTTTTCTAAAAACCAAATTTTTTGGAAGTTTTTCTTGTCACATTTTGACATCTATCAATGACTACTGTGAGACTATGCTCCACAATTGCGCATCAGCGCCGTTAAGAAGACCTTTTCTACTGAGTAACAATACGGAAATGTTTTTTTTTAATTGGCAATAACTCTGAAACTAGACGAAATCTAGAAAAGTTTATATGACATTTTAGTCTTAAAATGTGACCAAGAATATGCCGTTAAAGTTATATGGGTTCCTCGCGAGCACCTTGTATAGTATAAAGAAACTTAGAATAAAATGTACATAAGAATTGTTTTAGAGTGAGGCCAAGATAAGTAGGCAACGATTTTGACAGCCTATCCGGTGTAAATGGTGTCGTCCATATAATGGTAATCGTCCAACTTCGGCTGACAGCCCTCAAATGTGTATATTCAAAACAGACTGATATCGATGGATATATTTCCGACTAATTTTCATACATAACCCAAGCGCATCTCTCGCGTGTGGCAACCAAAGGGATCATTATGTAATCTCTCGACCGTTCTGAGAACCGCTGTGCAGCGTCGTGGTCTTTTTACGGAGTTGACAAGGTTGTTATAAATGCCCCCACACTGATTGTTATAAATGTTATATAACATGGCCCCGTGTGGTGACGGGTTAAGAATTTCACCACCCTCTTTCTTCCCGTGGGTGTCGGAGAAGTCGACTGTGGGATTTGGGTTAAATTGTGGCGTATTAGGCGAGAGGCTGGCAACCTGTCAGTGCAATGTCACAATTTGGATTTCTTTCAACCCCTTTTTAGGGTTCCGTAGTCAACTAGGAACCCTTATAGTTTCGCCATGTCTGTCTGTCCGTCCGTCCGTCCGTCCGTCCGTCCGTCCGTCCGTCCGTCCGTCCGTCCGTCCGTCCGTCCGTCCGTCCGTCCGTCCGTCCGTCCGCGGATAATCTCAGTAACCGTAAGCACTAGAAAGCTGAAATTTGGTACCAATATGTATATCAATCACGCCAACAAAGTGCAAAAATAAAAAATGGAAAAAGATGTTTTATTAGGGTACCCCCCCTACATGTAAAGTGGGGGCTGATATTTTTTTTCATTTCAACCCCAACGTGTGATATATTGTTGGATATGTATTGAAAAATGAATAAGGGTTTACTAAGATCGTTTTTTGATAATATTAATATTTTCGGAAATAATCGCTCCTAAAGGAAAAAAAGTGCGTCCCCCCCCTCTAACTTTTGAACCATATGTTTAAAAAATATGAAAAAAATCGCAAAAGTAGAACTTTATAAAGACTTTCTAGGAAAATTGTTTTGAACTTGATAGGTTCAGTAGTTTTTGAGAAAAATACGGAAAACTGCGGAACCCTACACTGAGCGTGGCCCGACACGCTCTTGGCCGGTTTTTCCAAGAGTGGCACTGAAATTAAGTAGTTCATGTGCTCTGCCTACCCCTTTATAGGATACAGGCGTGATTATATAAGTATGTATGTATGGTATGTTATATAACATTTATGACAGCTAGTGTGGGAACACCATAAATGTAGGAAAACGATATGGTGATATTGGTGCGCAAAATGGGGGCAGAAGGTGATAACTTCAATGAGTGAAACAATCCATACAGAATAATATTTATCAATGCGTGTGAAAAAAAATGTAATGTTCTTCAAAAAATTAATGTAATGAATTCACATTTTATTAAATACACAAATTGATGAAATTGTAAATTTTAATTTTAGTATTAGTATTAATTAATGTTTTGCTCGCTTATGGCTTACTTGTAATTTATGTAATTACTTAAATGTTGTTTATTTCTCGCTTAAGTGATTTGTAATCTTAGAGAAATAAATATATTTGATCTGAACTGAACATTTCTCAGGGGGGAGGCCAAGTACAGCACTGGGACACCTTACAGGCTATATTAGAAAAAAACTCATAAAGGGCTTAATCAGTTAAAAGTGCAGTGATCTTTTCTACCTATACATCAAAGGAAATGATTCTCGTTCAGTGAACAACAAGTGCATCTATCAGAGACCTTACTTCGTACTAAGAGTTACGAAGCAATTCGATCCAAAAAATGTATTAAAATTCAAAATTACAAGTTAGGTGGATAGGTACTGGTACCTATATCTCATAATTTATATTTATTACCTAACGTTTAGGAAATAATAAAGTATAGGAAACTACTTTATAATTTCATATTCTTTATTTTTAGTAAGTAATGCTTTAAGGTATAATTATTTATTTTTATTGGTATTCAGGATAACAACAGCCGTAAATATAACTAAGACATACTACTGCTTACGTATAAGAAGGCCAATAACAGTCATCCATTAAATTACATTTTGTAAAAATTAAATTGACTAAATGTTATATAAATAATCAAAATGTGCAATATACACAAATGCTCCAACGGCTAAAGTACAATGGTACTACGTATAGTCAACCAATTGGAACCCTAGGCCACTCTACATTCTCTACAACCATGTCAAAATGACAAGCAGTAAGAGATTTCTTACAATATGATTTATAACGTCACTATGACATAGTTCTACAGTGGCCTAGGGTTCCAATTGGTTGACTGTACGCAAAATTACACGTAATACTATATAATTATGCTTACAATTCTTATTTATTTATACTCTTTAAGCGTCAATCATATTAATAAAAACTAACAATTACACATAATTCCACCAACTAAATAAATTAAAAATTACAAATAATACTAGGAATAACCTAACCTACTTACTAACTAAATCCACTCCGAGTCCCTCCCGACGCAAAGGAGCCCAACACGCTCGCCGCGTTGCCACGTTGAACCGCGATGGACAACCTTTGCAACAGGAACGACCCGGAGCGAGGGTCGTGACCACGCTCGCACAGCCTCCCGCCCAATTCCCCAATAAAAGCTTTGGCCTCTGCGCACCAGCAGCCAGTGGTCTCCACGGCAAGAGGAACAAACACATAGTTTGAGAGGACCGCGTACTTTTCCCGCTTTCGAGCCGCCGCCGCTTCAGCCGCCGCCCCCGCCGAACGTACGGTGCGGCTAATGTGGGAAGCAGCAAAAGTGCTGACGCACGTAGCGTCCCACAACAGGCACCTGCCCCTCTCCCACGGGACCAAAGTCAACCCGTCGGGCCTTTTCCCGTCCGATCGGCTAAGACCCGGTGGCTCCAGGTATATTCGCCGAGACCAGCGCCCTACGCACGATATCGTTAAGCGCGTGGTGACGAGGGTGTCTCCCTGCACACCGACAGCAACTCAACGCGTGATGGCCGTCTCTCTCCACCCTAGAACCGCAGATGCATACATGGGGTTCACACACATCGCAGCCCAGGCGGAGAGCCACGGCCACCCGCATCGAATTATTGTCAAGCAGGGTACCCACGTAAGGAGATGGGAGAGCCTGAAGCCACGCACCGGATTCAGGTTTTGAAATCGCGCTGAGCCTTGCCCTGTCCACCCCAACAGCATTCTCCAGCAAACCGTCAAACACGCGCCTCACCCCTACATCGTCCCAAGAGCGCTGGCGTTGACGAACCAGCAACTCCGGCATCGGCGCACCCGGGTTGAGAGCCGACCACGCCGCCAAAGCGTCCGCAGCATAAGGTATGGCTACCTCGTCACCATTCGAGGATAATATTTGAGTGACGAGGCCGCCAACTCCCGCTGCCGACGCCAAGAAGGCCGGCAGGCTCACATCCCGCGCGCGCCGGACACCTAGACCCCCGGACCGAATGGGGAGCGAGGCCAAACCCCACTGACACTGATCAAGGGAAACGTTCAATAGAAGCTCCAATGACTCCTTCAACACCATATCAAAGGAATCCAGCTCTTCGGGGAAAAGCCAAGTAGGTACGGTGCGCAAAAAGTAGGTCAACTTGGGAACCGCAAAACACACCCGCAACAACACAAGAGATACGTGTGCAGAAAGTTGCTTAAGCCTATATAATTATTGTATGTTATTCATTTGAAATCAACAATATCCATATATTAGCCGAGCCGTAAGCTTGTTTCCCGCCGTGCAAATCTACATTTCAGTTGACTGAACGAACAGAACCGGTATTTTTATCAGCAAATTAATTACCGGTCGCACATCGGTTACCGGTTACGGTATCTATATCATTAGCTCACATTGGTGTCGCCTTTTCATTCCGCTGGCCTTTATCTTATCTAAAGAGGACGTGCGGGCTGTGTATAGGGTGCTTTATTGTTTGCAACTGTAACGTAAATGCTACAAGGTATATTCGACTTTATTAGTAAGCTGTTAAAATTTATTCAGACAAATGACGAGCGATAACTTTTTTAACTGTTTTCTTTTGTTTCACATTCGATTTTCAAACGTAAAGTGGAAACGTTAAGGTGGTTTTAGGCGGTTATGTGCAGGTTTTTCCGGTAGTTTTTCTACTTGAACGGTGTGAAACGACAATGGGACACTTGTTCGTTGATAGGTATGTAAATAAGTAGATGGATGACTGGTCACCGAACGTTTTGTTAGCGAAGATAATGAAAATGTGGCGTTTTTACTTTTTAGCCGCCGCTACTACTCCGTCAATTACTTTAGTTTGACATTGTTGATATTAGGGATTTATTTACCTTTTTTTTCACTCAAGAAATATTTTTATAGATGTTATTTTACATCGGCGAGTATCAAGAGTTTTTTAATTATTTAAAGCATATTGCGATGTGTATCTTTTAAATTTTGTTTACGATATTATCATTGAAACTTATTGTTTGGCCACAGAATATATAATAGTACAAGTACAGAAAGCCCACTACTTTGATGTTCACGAAATGCCGCCTTTTTAAATGCCTACAAAATTCTTACAAAGAAACGAGCCGCACGTGCGCAGCGTCGGACGCTAGGGTTGCCTATGGATTAAAAATAATTAATACTCAGACAAAATGTTATGCTATTATATTCAAGTCTTGGGTACTTTCTAGGTATATACAGTATTTATATATTTTTGTTTAAGTCACAAGCCTTATTGAACTTTTCCGTGGGACATAAATAACAGAATTAATAGTTAGATCGATAAGATTGTTCTATTTTATTCATGATGTTTATTTAACTAAGCATTATTAGCCATTCCACACGCGGATATCGCATATGAACCTATGAAAACTAGCGACGCATAGTAACAATAGAAAGTGCTAACGTGCGTTTTGTGAGAATGCGCGCCACCCCTGATGAGGCCGCGAACTCGCGGCCGCCAGTATGTACTTGTAGCGCGGCGATGGAATCGCAGAGTGAGCCGCCCCTGGTTTGGCTTAAACTATATTTATTAATCATGTTGACCGAAATTTAACCGAACTGAAAACAGACCAAGTAAATAAAATAATTTGGAAAATTCAGGTCAATCCAAAGTGTCAAAATGAATTGAGTGATTGCATTAAGAGTTAACCAAATCCAAAATAAATTGATTCACGGCCGAAGTCAAAAACTTCGAAGTGTGATGGACAGTCCTTGTTTAACCCCCAAAATTTCAGTTTTTGTTGTCACTATGGACGTATATTATAATTATTTACGTTTCAAATATAAGCTTATATTCCATCATTATAAAACGCATTTTCTGTAAACGGCAGATTTTGACATTAGATCTTTTACCTCTGAAGCGAAGAATTATGCGTATTCTGATTCAATTGAATAAGTTTATTTGTTGAAGGGAATCGACTTTCCAATATTTCTTAGGGATTGCGTTAGTAGTAATTATGTTATACCTAATGTTACTCATATAGAAAACAGCTCTCTTCTGAGGTCTAAAAAAAGTAACTTCTGCATCAAACAAACGTTTTTAGAATTAACTTATTTTGACACAAGTCGTAGCGTAAGTGGGGATAAATCACTCTAGTTTTGCAGTCATAACTACAGAAAAAAAAACTAGGTCTTAGGAGGTTACATTTTGTGTGATTGAAGAACTAGTTTAATAGTACTAATATATTGCCAGCTATGTTTAGTGCAATTAAAATAACTGACTTTTATATTAATCTTACAGTTTATACAATTGTTCCAAGTGTTCTAACTTTCAACAAGAATTACCAAAATAAAACGCCGATCGTATCGCCGCTCCGTCCGTCGCTAAGCGATGTTGCCGATCACAAATAAACAGCCAGGGTGTTTTTTTTTTTTGACAGAAGCGCATTGAGTGAGTCTGTTCGGATTTTTTCTAGGTTATCCCAATAAATAAAACTTCCCGTTTGTAAGTGTTTGGTACTGGTTTATTTATCAATTTTAACACAGAGTACATAAATAATTACACCGACTGATAGGCGGTAGGGTATTCGTGATGGGGGACGAGGCGGATAAGCCGCCCGACCCGGGTGGTGGCACTGGCAATGGTGGCAATTCCACAGCCTTGGCGAACGTTACAGAAATGATGGATATAGACATTCAGTCCCGGAAAAGAGACGCTGCCAAGGCTTTGGAAAAGTCACGACAAATTCTCGAACCCAGAGAGAAGCGTCAGATGCAAGGTGAAGTCAACAACGCCTCTGTTTCAACCGTGTATAAACACCCAGACCTCGACAACAATACATCCCGGAAATATGACGTCGCTGACAGTGGTCCGTTTGTGGTACACGTATCTCGAGAAGCAGCACCCAATGCAGGAACCTCTTTACAACCTATCAGAGTAGGCCAATTGTTTGCTAGAGACAGTGTCCCTGGTATCAAAAGGGACGGTATTAAAGCCCTAGGACGTAATCGCGTTGCCGTCGAATGTAAATCACCAGCCGACGCCAATAACCTCATCTCAAACCAATGTTTGACTCGCAACAAACTAATAGGAGTAATCCCATCCTATCATGTCTCTCGTATGGGTCTGGTCCGCGGTGTTCCTGTGGATTGGTCGATGGACGAATTTGTATCCGCTACAGAATTGAAAGAGGGCACAGGAAAAATCCTGAAAGCCCGCCGCCTGCAACGTAAAGTTACCAAGGACGACGGCTCCCCATCTTGGATCCCTACTCAGTCCGTAGTCGTTACATTTGAAGGTCAAACCCTTCCATCAAAACTATACGCCTGCTACACGTCACTAAATGTAGAAGTGTATGTTCTCCCTACTATCCAGTGCAGAAAATGCCTGCGCTTTGGCCACATTCAGACACAATGCAGATCTGATGCTCGATGCTATAAATGGGGATACCCCCATTTGCCAGAATTTCATTTGCCATAATTTTATTTGCCATCCTATTCAACAATCATAATATTGTTTCTCATAACATCTTATGCCATAATCATTGTTTACTATATTAATCTAGTGCCAGAAACTTTGTTTCCCATAAAGTCAGTTTCCATAATGTCATTTGTCAGAATCATCGAAATCCGTAATTACCACATTCCATACCATCATTTGTCATACAAATTAGCGTCCAGAAAAGTCAATTTCCATAATGTGCTTTGGCAGAATCGAAAACTACTATAATAGGTATTAGAAGGACTAGAGAATGAAACTGCTATCAGAAAGTAGGTTAGGTTAGGTTAGAACTGTGACCCCTGGAAAATGAAACTGCTATCAGAAAGTAGGTTAGGTTAGGTTAGAACTGTGAACCTCTGGAAAAGGAAACTGCTTGAAAGGTAGGTTAGGTTAGGTTAGAACTGTGACCCCCGGAAAATGAAAATACTATCAGACAGTAGGTTAGGTTAGGTTAGAGCTGCGACCCCTGGAAAATGAAACTGCTATCAGAAAGTAGGTTAGGTTAGGTTAGAACTGTGACCCCCTGGAGAATGAAACTGCTGGAAAAGTAGGTTAGGTTAGAACTGTGACCCCTGGAAAATGAAACTGCTATCAGAAAGTAGGTTAGGTTAGGTAATAATATGGGCAACAATTAATATGGCAATAATTGCTTATGGCGTTTGAATATTCTATGAAACCATATTATTGCACTTAATAATATGGCTAACAAATAGTATGGCATTGTATGATTATGGAAGGTAATATTCGGATAAACAACGAGTATGTCATATGATTTTTATGGTAAACAAATCATTCGGGCAAATGAAATTCAGGCAAGTTAGATTCGGGCAAATGAATATTATGTTAAATGACTGTCGGGCAAACAATAGACAACCGCTATAAATGTGCCCAAAAACACCCTGGAGAAACCTGCAACGTGGCACCGGAACATATTTGCTGCCTGTTCTGTACAGGCCGCCACTTGGCTACTGACAAAAATTGCCCAGAATTTGGTAGACAAAAGTCAATTAAGCTACTTATGTCAGAACACAACATCTCCTACCAGGAGGCTGCAGCTCGTACTCCTGCTGTGCGTAAGACTTTTGCCGAAATTGCTAACACAATGTTCAGTACCCCACCACCAGCGTCCCCACGCAGACCTTCCACTACTGAGCCTCCCTGTACATCAACGTCATACCGCAAGACAATATACCGTCCAGTTAGACCAAGGACCCCCCTTTCTCCCGGATACGACCGTCGAGCTCTCCAGAACATTACTTCTACTCCCCAATCTCAGATGCCAAACGGACACGCTCTTAACCACCATCCCTACAATGATGATGTTCCCCCTACTGACAACTTTATACAGTCCGGTGTTGCCTTCCTTGAGGGCATGATCACCAGGTTAAGAGACTTAGTACCGCCCAACGTTGCCCAAGACATGAACTCTCTAAAACAATCTCTATCAAGTTTAACCTTTGACAATGGCTACTATGGCCTCATTCCTTCAGTGGAATAGCCGTAGCATTAATTTAAGAAAGCCAGATCTAATTAATCTAATAAACTCGCACTCCGTAACTGTTGCGGCCATCTCGGAGACATGGTTACGACCGGGTTCCCGGTTCCGGGTCTCGGGATTCTCATGCCTCCGAGATGACCGTGATGACGGACATGCAGGTAGTGCCTTATTAATAAATAGAAATTTCCCTTTTTCCCAAATTCAACTTCCTCCTCACACCCATGAAATTAACGCAGTTGCAGCTAATGTCATAGGAATAAATATCATTTCAATATATATCCCCCACCCTAATTTAAATTTAATTCCAGATCTTTCCACTATTTTATTCTCTGTTCCACACCCCCTTTTAATACTGGGTGATTTCAACTGCCATAACACGGCCTGGGGCTCATCGCACAATGATACTTTCTCCTCTTTCCTCATTGATTTATTTGATGATATTAATGTCTCAGTAATCAATGATGGCACACCCACTCACCGGGTGTACCCTGGCCAGAACCCCAACTCTGTTTTAGACCTAACTGCATGTTCTCCTAGCCTTTCTTGTCTTCTCTCATATCAGGTTCTGAGCCAATCTTATGGAAGCGATCACTTTCCCATTGTTATGACAAAACCATCGTCAGTGTCCCCTGTATCTACTCATGAGCCTCTCCTTAAGCACAGAATCGATGGAGCCGACTGGCCCAACTATTCTTCACACGTCGAGGAAAAACTAAAAGAAATCAACAAAAACTTATTAAACCCTTGCGACAAATATAATCTCTTTAAATCTTTCGTTCTTGAAGCGGCCGATAAGTTCATCCCAAGGAAAAAAACACTTAATTCAAAAATCCCATCTCCCCCCTGGTGGAACGCAGACTGCACAAAAGCTGTCAAGGAGCGAGACATGGCAGAACGTAAATACAATAGATCAGGCCTAACTTCAGATTTCACCCTTTTCAAAAAAATATCTGCTCAAACTAAACGCTGCCTTAACAAATCAAAAAAAGCAGGATGGAAGGGCTTCTGCGAAAGTCTAAACCCTAAAACCCCTCCATCTTTGGTATGGAGAAACATTAAGAAATTCAGAGGCTCCTTCAAATCAGACCCTACATCATCATGTGACCCTTCAACCTGGCTAGGTGAATTTGCCAACAAACTAGCTCCTCCATTTGTGCCTGAGGAATGTTATACATATCAAGACACTCACCCAACATATCATCATTTTGACAGCCCTTTTACAACCTCAGAACTGGATATAGCTTTAAGAGGACTACGTAACAGCTCACCCGGGGAGGACGGCATCCCATACTGCTTTATCCAAAAACTAAGTCCCCCTTGCATTGAATTCCTCCTACAAATATACAACTCGTTCTTCATGTCGGGGGAGGTCCCAGAGGATTGGAAGTCACAGATTGTAATCCCAATCTTGAAGCCAGGCAAGGACCCGCAGCAATCCACTTCTTATCGCCCCATAGCTCTATCTGCCACTATGGGTAAAATCTTCGAACACCTGGTGAAGAACAGATTGGAATGGTTAGTGGAAAACAAAAAAATACTAGCAAACACCCAATTCGGTTTTCGAAAAGGAAGGAGTACTATGGATAGCTTAAGTATACTAACCTCTGATATCAGATTGGCACTCTCTAAAAAACAGCAACTAGTTGGATGCTTTCTTGACATCTCCGCTGCATACGATAATGTCCAACTACCTCTGCTCAGAGCAAAACTGCGTCAGCTGAGCATCCCATCGAGAATAGTCGACATTATTTTTAAGCTATTCATGGGCAGAACGATTAAAATTCGGTTTGGGAATGCTATGTACTCTCCACTTACTGTATGGCGAGGCCTTCCTCAAGGATCTGTCCTTAGTCCCATTCTTTATAACCTATATACCTATGATATAGAGCAATCTGTCTCCCCTTTCTGCAGCATCCTCCAGTATGCAGATGACTTGGTCATTTACTCCACAGCTCATCATACCGACGAAGCAGCTGACAGACTCAATGAGGCTCTAGCATATCTGAATGACTGGTTAGATGATCATGGTCTATCTCTTTCCCCTTCTAAAAGCTGTACAGTGACCTTCACACGTCGGCAAACTATTCCTGCCGTCAACCTTCAATATGAGGACCAAATTATTCCTAGCTGCAACTTTGTGAAGTTTCTTGGTGTATTTTTGGACTCCAAAATGTCTGGTATTCATCACCTTAACTATGTAGTTGGTAAATGCGAGAGAGGTATCAATGTTCTCCGCGCCCTTTCTGGAGTCTGGTGGGGTGCACACCCCTACTGCCAAAAGCTGCTATACAATGCACTGATTCGTAGCCAAATTGATTATGCCTCATTTATTCTCGAACCCTGCAACAAACAGGCACTCAGTAAATTGGACAGTATTCAAGCCAAATGTCTGCGAATCATTATTGGAGCCATGCGTTCCTCACCCAAGAATGCTTTACAGGTTGAGTGCGTGGATCCGCCCCTCTTCATTCGAAGGCAACTTTTGTCAGACCGATACGTATTTAAGGCCTGTTCCTTATCGGATCACCCGCTCACTTCAAGATTACAGGCCCTGTCTGATGAGGCATCTGTAAATGCATATTGGACACATAAAATACCACCCAGAATTATTATTAGTTACAGAAAACTTTTGAACCTTCCCTTCCCACTAAACAAAACAAATATCAACCCCCTATTTGAAACTGATTTTAATAGCTTAATACATTCCCCTAACATAATTCTACACTTCAATATTGACAAAAATGACCCTGCTGCAGATATCACTTTTAATAAAGAATTAAATAAATGGCAAGACTTCTTACCCATTTTTACTGACGCCTCAAAATTGGGACCTGGAAGCTATGTGGGAGCCGCGGTATGGATCCCTAGGTATCGTATCCTCCTACCATATAAATGTCCACCTCAGGCTTCTGTCTTCACTGGCGAATCCATTGCTCTTATGGAAGCCTTGGCATATGCTGAATCGCACAAAATCCCCAAGGCCATAATCTTCTCAGACGCTAAAAGCTGTCTGCAGGCAGTAGTAGGCAACCACCTGAAAATGAAATTAGTCTCCCCTTATATCCTAAAAATAAAACAATTGCTCTATAAATGTCACGAAATAGGTTTACAGATTGTCCTTGCCTGGATCCCGGGACACTGTGGCATTGCTGGCAATGAGGCAGCTGATATGTGGGCTAAACAGGCCACTCTTAACGGGTTGGAAACGCATAGTACAGTACAATCTGCTGACTTAATGATGAAAGCCCGCAGTGATGCGAGGAATGACTGGCAGGAATTATGGAACTCTTCTAGATTACAAAAGGGCAAACATTATGGTAACATCCAACCAATCATTCCCTATAAGCCGTGGTTTTCTCGCTTTAAGTCTACCCACAAATGGATCACGTCTACTATTTGCCGCCTACGTTTGGGACACGTATGCACCCCGGTGTTTCTTTGCAAAATTAGGGTACGGGATAACTCCCTGTGTGAGTGCGGGCTCGATGAAGGTACCACGGACCACATATTTTTTAACTGCGTCAGGCTCAATCACTCATTATACGACGTCCTACCAGACAGTATTCCACGACCTATCAATTTCCAATCTCTTCTATCTTTTATGGACCCTCCCTTCACTAGTATACTTATAAAACATATCAAAGAAAATAACATAAAACTATAATATCTCTAAAACTGACTCTACCTTTTTTACTTTGCCTCCATCTTGCATCTTACGTTTCGTTTCTACCGCGTACACTCTTGCTTTCTTGTTGTCTATGGTATAATTATATATTGCTCTATAGTTGCTTTAAAAATAAAATATTAATAAATTTTAAATCCTTTTCTATCTCCCTTTCATGTCAATAACTTTCGAATCTATCTTCTTCCAATGCCCTTCATAATTAAGTGTTGTTTTGTCTGTGACGTCTAAATAACAATTATTCTTCCATGTCCATGTCAGGTCCCCAATCCTTCCCAAAATCAAAATTCTCAGTTCACCGAACATTCTTTACGTGCGTTGTATGTTGAGAAACGTCGTCATTGGCAAAATACACCTCGGAAAAAAGACCGAGGAGTGAAAGCCAACTTAAAAAAAAAAAAAAAAAAAAAAAAAACAGCCAGGGTAGATACCGTGGGGCCCGGTGCCATGCGCTGACCGTCGTGTGCCCTAGCGACCTTTCACCCTGGGACGAGACCGTGGAGTCGACTTGCTTTTCTTGTGCCAATTTTATTTTATCAATTATCATACAACGGTACTTCTGTGATATCAAGCTTCTTCTTAAGTAATGCTGCGATTATTATGGACACATTCGTAAGCGTAGTAGCCGATCACAAATAAACAGTTAGGGTGGATGCCGTGGGGCCCGGTACCATGCGCTGACCGTCCTGTGCCCTAGCGACCTTTCACCCTGGGACAAGACCGTGGAGTCGAATGCTTCTGTTGTGCTAATTTTATTTAGTAGTACAAATTACAGTATATTTCAAAAACAAAAATAAAACACAATTTGTTTACCATTGTAAACTTAGTTTTTGAACAATTGAGAGAATTCATGTAGAAATAAAGAGGTAATATTTGAATTTAAAAAATTTAGGTAGGTACACCATTTAACGAAAGGTAACGTCAAAAACTCGCGTAGTAAAATGATGTTGTCAAATCTCAAATATTAAGTGGGTAATTTAAATGAAAAATAATAATGATCAGATACAGCTTTGAAAATACAGACAATCACATAGGTCATTACTAATAAAATACAATGTTGCTGATATTGGCATCACGGTAAAAAGGGAAATCAATTTCTTACATCAAAAGAACTCAAATTAAAAATCATTTGGCTGATAATAATCAAAAAGACGAAAAGATCCACTCCACAGCTTTCCTGACAACAATCGCCGTTCAATATGAACTGTCGCAGATTACCATTGATAGATGGTTCCAGGAGCAAAAAATCATGAATAATAATTACTCAGTTTTATGGCAAAATCACGGTTGACTGCTAATGGTGCAACTCGGTCTTTACACAGAAGGGCGTATGTACCTAGTGATACTTTAGTAAAAAGGGGCATTTCATGCAAAAAGAGCAGTAACTGACCGTGGGGGGTTTTATTGCATTTTTTCGATAGACGATTAACGTCCTGGCCTACGATTTCCGACAGACAAAGGGACACATAAATTATGTTTGATAAATACAATTTTTCCGCTGCCCGTGCCGAATTAATGTTTATATTGTTTTGGGAATGTTTTTCTGGTGTACGGGCCAATATCGAGCATGGCTAATCGTAGAGTAATGTGATACTATCGTAATAATATAATTCTTCTTACAAATCTAGTAGCAAAGAGCTTAAAATATACATCATCTTTAAGATATTGTTGTTAAACTCAATTTTCTGTTTTTTTTTTTAATATAAATAAATGTCTAGACATTACATTTATGTATTATATCAGTGCAAGAAAAATAATACTTCAGACATAGGTACCTATCTATACCTATGCGGTGTGCAAAATAATAACAGTCAATAAGAAAATGAAAACTAAGGCAAAACCACAATTTTAAAGCAATTAATTTGGAATTACCTTTATTGTTTGACTTAAGTACTTAACATTGATTCTAAATTAGATTCAAAATTTTATTTAATTAATATTGCATTTTTAAAACGATTCTAGATAGGGGGTAAAAATACAGCTTTTCACGACCTTTTTTTAGTTACAATAATCTTTAAGTAAAGTTTAAATCTAACTTATTGACGACCGGTCTGGCGCAGTCGGTAGTGACCCTGCCTGCTATGCCGCGGTCCCGGGTTTGAATCCCGGTAAGGGCATTTTATTAGTGTGATGTTCCTGAGTCATGGATGTTTTCTATGTATATATAAGTATTTATATATTATGTATATCGTTGCCTGAGTACCCACAACACAAGCCTTCTTGAGCTTACCGTGGGCCTCAGTCAATCTGTGTAAGAATGTCCTATAATATTTTTTATTTTTTATTTATTTTTTTAACTTTTAATCAATGTTAAGTACTTAAGTAAAACAATAAAATAAATTCCAAATTAATTGATTTTAAATTACTGTTTTCCCTGTTTTCAATTTCTTATTCACTGCTATTATTTTGCACAGAGCTGTAGATACCTACCTATTTCTAAAGTTACCAATGTATTGTCAGAGGTTTAATAGTTAGATCGATAAGATTGTCCTATTTTATTCATGATGTTTATTTAACTAAGCATTATTAGCCATTCCACACGCGGATATCGCATATGAACCTATGAAAACTAGCGACGCATAGTAACAATAGAAAGTGCTAACGTGCGTTTTGTGAGAATGCGCGCCACCCCTGATTAGGCCGCGAACTCGCGGCCGCCAGTATGTACTTGTAGCGCGGCGATGGAATCGCAGAGTGAGCCGCCCCTGGTTTGGCTTAAACTATAATATTTGGCTTAATCAATGTTAAGTACTTAAGTAAAACAATAAAATAAATTCCAAATTAATTGATTTTAAATTACTGTTTTCCCTGTTTTCAATTTCTTATTCACTGCTATTATTTTGCACACAGCTGTTGATACCTACCTATTTCTAAAGTTACCAATGTATTGTCAGAGGTACATAATTATAGGTGAAATTATAAATAAAGCTATAACTAAACTAAAACTACCTATAAAATAAAACCCTACAAATAAAAAATTGTTTCTAAATCTGAGCCGACCGGTAGGGCCCAGAAGGCTGGCAGCACTGCCGCGCTGAATGGCACCGCAGATGCACTGGGCAAGGTACAGGTTGTATGCCCCAGCCTTTCGGTCACTTCCATAGTTAAGTTTTTTTAATGCCCTGTTAATTTAGTTTATTTTCACTTATAATGATGTGTTTGTTTTGTTTATGCAATATTATTAAATAAATTATAAGTAAGTTTAATGTTGAACAAATCTCATTACATCATAATTTAACTTATTTTATGTGACGAATAGGTACACATTAGTAAACATAGTCACATTAAGATCATTTCAATGAGAAACGTTAAATCGTACACACATTGCGCAATCAAAGTTTATTACTACAAAAGACTTGACAATCTCAAAAATGTTATTCAAAAGAGACGTAAGTGCTTTTTTAAAATTATGATTTTTCACACATGAATGGGACTCATGATGTTTGTGTACATATAAAACGTTTTAGCATAGTTTTAAAATGATTGTCGCTTAGGATGTTGCGATTTTGTGTAGTGGAAATGAACGTAAAGGCAGTAAATGCTGTGATATGGTGACAAACACGAGGATGGCTCAAGATAAATACGTTATCTGTCCTGTAATCAGAACGGACACAGGTCTTCGGGCTTATACTGTATTTGAATAAACATAATTAATGTTAGTCGGTGAAAAGGTATAAGTTGGAATTTTCACTTTTGAGGAAAAAAATTTTTTTTTCATTATTGATAAACTTAATTTTGAAAACATTATACTTATTTTCATTGTCAAAAAGTTGTGATAGGGAAAATATATACGTACATACGTTAGAACGACAGGTATACCTACCACTCTATAGGTATATGATATAGGCATAGGGATGACATCCTACGGGAGACATTACATCTTCTTCGTCGAAACCTCATGACTGAGGGTCGTGACCACCATGTCGCTGTACGTTGCAGTGCTCTCAACTCAGGCCGATTTTTTGCCTTTCTAAAGGATCCCTGAAGCCCAACGCGTGAGACCTTCATGATTTTTCTGAACCAGACATTACATAGTAGACCTTAAAAATGCTAAAAAACTCAAGGCTATTTATTATAATATAGGGTGGGTACGTAGCCAAATGCACAAACGCTCACATTATACTCGTATCTGTTTCGCAACTATCTACCTCTATCCCTCTTGATTAGGTATTGGCGCGACAGAGCAAGACTGCAATTCTGTCGGCGTCTGGCGTCGACGATTGGCTTTCGACTACGCCGCGCCGGCAGCTACTGTCAAACTTTTTGCTCCAAGATATTTACATCAAAACTTCATAATTTGTCCTTATTACCTTTCCCCCGAAACTTTCTAATGCCCAAGCAAACTGTAACGTTTACCTGCCTGATAACAGTGACAATCGTCGACTGTCTCATCTCGCGAGATAACGAATAAGGCTCCATTAACATGGTCAAAGGAAGCGCCGGTGTTGACTGTCTGTGTTTGATTTATCCTGTTTCCTGTGTTTTATTTAATTATTTTTTTGCATGTTTATTAGGGGTTGGGGAGACTTAGCCGAAAATTGTGTCATTCACGAAGAACGCCTTGACTAGCAACGTTTCTCTCTCTCTCCCTTATCTCGCATGATGGATGAAACGAACAACGAGTATAAGTTGCTTTTATGATATTATGAGTACCTAGTTATCATTCCAAATCTAAAGCATAGTCGTACTGAGGATACACATTCACCCTAAAGAAAGCCACGAAAAATACTACATAGATTGCATTGGGGTAATTTTGAAGCACATAAATGCTTGGGTAATTTCGAAAGGGGAATCTTTATATGGTGAAAATAATGGTGATTTTTATGTGACTGTCGAAATTACCCCAATGCACACTAGGTACTAGATTCTACTCAGTATTTTGTGCCCCGTACCTTACTTAAATTTCCAGAGCTCAATGATGGAGCTGTGTGTTTAGGCTCAAAATATTTTTTGAACTAAAAAGAAACGTCTTTAACCGGACCTCACTGCGACATACATTATATGTGACCTTCAATGTCCACTATATATAACCCCTTAGCGTGTTTTCAGCGTATATTGGTATTGTAATTATTGTGAATTATTAAGAGTAATATTCAACGTGTAAAAATGTATAAACCATTTAAGACGTTCAAATCATCCTTTTGCGATCGGTTTGTTGTAAGGATTATGAACAATACAGGCTTGTTTCATGAGAAATTTTAACATAAAAAAAAAACCGGCCAAGAGCGTGTCGGGCCACGCTCAGTGTAGGGTTCCGTAGTTTTCCGTATTTTTCTCAAAAACTACTGAACCTATCAAGTTCAAAACAATTTTCCTAGAAAGTCTTTATAAAGTTCTACTTTTGTGATTTTTTTCATATTTTTTAAACGTATAGTTCAAAAGTTAGAGGGGGGGACACACTTTTTTTCCTTTAGGAGCGATTATTTCCGAAAATATTAATATTATCAAAAAACGATCTTAGTAAACCCTTATTCATTTTTAAATACCTATCCAACAATATATCACACGTTGGGGTTGGAATGAAAAAAAAAATCAGCCCCCACTTTACATGTATGGGGGGTAGCCTAAAAAATCATTTTTTTCCATTTTTTATTTTTGCACTTTGTTGGTGTGATTAATATACATATTGGTACCAAATTTCAGCTTTCTAGTGCTAACGGTTACTGAGATTATCCGCGGACGGACGGACGGACGGACGGACAGACAGACATGGCGAAACTATAAGGGTTCCTAGTTGACTACGGAACCCTAAAAAGAAATGTATTTTCCATCTCGCAAGATTGAAATAAAACTGAGATCTTTAACCTATTAACTACCGTAACAATAAGAAAATTACGCGGAAGTGTTGGACATAGTGCACCGTAAGCTTGTCATGTGCCACGGAGCAGCGGGGCATTGGTCTCGTAATTTGAGGGGCAGCAAAGCGTTAAGATCATTACACATGATGATTGTCATTTGGACGCGTGTCAACTTTATCGGTCATCTTGGGATAATGTTGCAGAACAAGGTGGAGACTTTTTACTCTTTATAGCAGCTCAAATAATCGTTGTTTCCTTTAATTAATTAGGTCATCTCCAGGTTTAGTTTCCATATAAACAGTTTGACCGAGCCGAGTCTGACCGCAGTCAATTTGAAAACGACCCAATTCACATTTTAACTTTTCAGATTTTCGTAGCACTTTCTAATCTGCTTTTGTGTCTTTCTAATCTGCTTTTGTGTCTTTCTAATCTGCTTTTGTGTCTTTCTAATCTGCTTTTGTGTCTTTTTAACCCCCAACGCAAAAACGACGGGGTGTTATAAGTTAGACGTGTCTGTCTGTCTGTGGCATCATAGCTCCCGAACGGATGAACCGATTTAGGTTTAGTTTTTTTTTGTTCGAAATCTGAGTTAGAGTTCTTAGCCATGTTTCATGAAAATCAGTCCACTATGACGGGGGCTTTTTCAAAATTTTGATTTTGTGGTTAGGTTATTGCTTATGTTTTCTTTTATAGTGTATGTACATTTTGGGGAGTGTGCGATGGACTTACATAATCTAATCCCCCCGTCTCCTTTTTGTCAACGCGGGACTAGGCGCGGACTTGCGTTTCACCCTTACGTCGTCTCTTTGCCAATGATTCGCACTAAACGATTTGCATCTAGCTTTATCATGCGAACGGCTAAGGAGTGGAACTCACTTCCTGCATGTCTATAATATTTCCAACCCACTATAATTTGGATCTTTTTAAATCAAGAGTGAATAGACATTTTTTGGGTAAACATGCTTCATCCTAGACTGCATCGGCACTTTCCATCAGGTGAGATTGTGGTCAAATGGTTTACCTGTTCCTCATTAAAAAAAAATGTGTTTGCGATAAATTATACTGGTTATACTATTTTATACTGGTACACCTGAGCTCGAATGTGTTTTGAGAACGCTATTTCTATGGTGTTGGTCGATGCAGATATCAACACGAAGAACAACGAGTCATCTGTGGTGGCCTGATGGGAAGGGATTGACGTGTAAATCACCTTCCGTCACATTTAGTGCAAATGTCAAAGAAAGTTTCTTTAAGTACATATCACTCACGAAAGAATAATCGTTTATTCACAATGATATAATTCTACGGCACTGCATAAACCGATGCAATATCTTGCAGTCACGACAGTTCGATGTCGTCACACATGTGAGCAGACATGTGACGAACACTCGTGATTCTCGTGATTAGCCTAGGAGTGGCCAGGAGGTCCGCCGTCGGATACTTAAATACCTTAGTACTTAAATTAGGGCACTATAGTTCATTCGCGTTAAGAAAATATAGTGACTCAGCGTTGTCACACCGTGGCCACACCTCTTGACCACATCTGGACCAATTAGATCGAAGTAAATTAGAAAGCCGTATGCACACTGACCAGATGAAGTAAGTCCTTCATACAATACGGACGTGTTCTTTGTTAACGTGAGTAAAGTTATAAACTACCATTTAATCCAAATGTTGTGGTCTGTTGTTTTTACCTAGTTTTATTTTCACTCACTATTTTTTGTAGTTTGACATGTAAAAAGTATTACTTATTGTTCAATTAAGAATATTTACTTAGGGTGCGTTTGGGTAGTTTTGAAAGTCACGTAAAACTAACATAATTTCCATCATTATCAAGATTCCTATTTCGTAATTACTAGAGCATTTCTGTGCTTCGAAATTACCCCAATGCTTACTTAACTCTAACGGAAGAACTCGTTTGATTTTTGCACGTGTTTCATTTCATTTCATAGATTTACCAAATATCATAAATCTTGGATTCTTAATGGTGGGTGATTATTATTATAGTCTATTTGTACTAAGTTACGTAGCTACCATATTATGTAACACCTCTGCAGTGTTCCCGGAGTTTATTATTTAAGTATAGGCAGTGTTTATGACAAAGTTAATTTTCTTAATAAGTTTAGTAGTCGGATGAACGGATTAAATCATTTTGTTATCCTTGCTCAACAAGGTCTTGTAATTCTATCATTTCTAACGGTCACCATGTACTATCCTACTTTATGACCGTACTCAGTGCACGGAACATGACGTAACAAATTGGTCTTGATCACATGAACCACGTACGGTACCGCAGATTATGAGCGAAAGGTAGTATTCAGCTGCCAGCCTGTCACCTTTGGCTCGTTATAACGTCAGTTTTGGTGGCCAAGTGGCCAAAAAGTTTAGTAGTGCGAAAACCTGTGACCTATTTTACAATAATGACAATTGTCGCCAAACAGTGACACTCCGCCGTTCATTGCTGGCTCAGCAAGGAAATATTGACGCTGAGTAGAATATGAACTCTTAAATAGGCACAGAATTTTCAGAGTCAAGTCACTGCGGTGAAATAGCTCACTGGTGGGACAGACACGTGATGGGTATGATGTATTAATTATGAAAAAAATGAAAATGAAATATTTATTTTTCAAGTAGGCATATTACAATGCGTATATGAACGTCAAATAAAGCTACGCCGGCTCTAACCCTACGCCTCAGCCTAGAGAAGATTTCAGTCCCCCCAGTGTATTTATACTTCTTCGTAATATTTGCATGCCGCCCTTGGCTAAATATGTGATACCGACTGCTGATTTATATTCTGTCCAACTTAATGTACCATATTTAAGCAAATAAATTCTATTCTATTCTATTCTATCCTATTCTATTCATTAGCTAAGTACATCCGAGAATAGAATAGAATCGTTTTATTTGTGTAAAAAAGGGTATACATTGATGTTACATTAATTTACCACAATACAATGCGTATAAATAACCTTAATTAACCTATTTATCTTATACCTAACATGACATTTATATCATCAACATGAAAAAATACGCTACAATTTACTCCAGGTTATGGAGTACTGTAGGAAGTGTATTTTCAAACTACGTGGGTTTGTATAAGGATATAACTAAGATAGATAAAAATAGTAATGTAATGACTAATCAGTTTTTTTATATAGATACGTCATACTTCTGGGCATAGCCCCCCTCTCTATGCGAGGAGAGTCATAGGTACGTAAAAACAATAAAAGTTAAAACTAAACAGTAGTGCGTATCGCGTGAGATTTTTGGAGATAAACATAGATACAACACAATAAATAAACGGCTCGGCCACCAGTGGGCCTTGTCGTTTTTTCTTTCGTGTATGATATCTATTTAAATTTATAAAAAAAAATTATTAATGAAGTACTATAATACATAAATAAAATCCACATTTGCACCACGCTTTCTCCTTTGTCAGATGGGCTTAATTTTCAACTTATAAAGGAACAAAAAAGGTTCGAAAAACACATCGTAAGCAGCACGTGGTTATTTTTTACCATTTACAAAGTAAAAGGGTTAAATAATAGATCGGAAGTACGGTTTACGAAAATCGGTCAATGATTGGTTACAATTTAAAATACGATGGAGTATTTTTTTGTGAAAATGTACAGTTGGTTACCAATGTTACCATTAATCTTGTGCTGTATTATAATATTACAATTCTTTTTATATGTGGTTGAGTAAAAGATAAGACAAATTTTAGATTAGAACTGGATACATATGTCTCCGATGGTCGCATATGCGCCCAACTATGGTTTATGGTTTAAGATATTTATTTCTCATAAGATTTTACAAAATCACTTACTGAGAAAAACATTATTTACTTAAATCTACTTAAAACTAGGTAAGAGAGGGTAGCATGCGGTGCCCGAACACAATATTGTCTTAAAAATTAGGGTAAGCGCATAAAAGTATGGTAAGCGGTAGCAACTAAAGAGACATTGAAATTAAAATGAATGCACAAACATGTAGGGCCAGTTAAACCAAATATTTATAACATCGCCTAACCGTCGGTTACGGGTTAGTAACTCAGTTTTACAAAATATGTCTAAAGCTTATATTACGTAAATTATTTAACTACTTTTTTATGTTCAAAGGGGAGCCATGAAAAATACTGTATTTTTTTTTTTTTTTTAGTCGAGTATGGAGAAACAAATTAAAGTTTCTATTCATTTTTAACACTTAAACATTTCTTTTTTAACAAATAATTAATATGTATTTCAGTATAATAAAGAGCACTATGGCCCAACATTGCCTTTGTCATCATGACACTGCAACTGCCACGATAAACGTTAATAGAAACTCTGATTACCCGTATTGCCGGTAATATATGAAGCAAAAATATTGCTCTTCTGGCTGCTTAAACAACGGCTAGATACTATTGCACTAATCATGTACTAGTCCTGCTGGGCTTAAAACTGTTATAACTACGTCTGTATAGATACTTACAGAGCTAGTAGTGGTGCTTATCTTAGTCTTTATGATCTCTAGCCATACGTACAGTACAGACATCAAAACTTGCCACGACAAATATCATTTTATTTATTTATTATTTATTTATTTTATTTATTTAGAACACATACAGTCATTTATACATATGAAAAGGGTGCATATAAATATACGCATGCAAACTTACTCTAAAAAAGACCTGGAGGTTCATAAAATTTAGAACAGTAAAAATACATAACACTTGCAAAGCTATGCTAAGGTAAGGTATCATTTTGATGAAAATTCAAATTAAAATGAAACAATATTCCTTTTTATAGGTCTCGGGCGTATAAAACTGTTGTACTTATGTCTGTGTATAGTGTATGTAAATACAGAGCTGGTAGTGGTGCTTATCATATACGAATTATAATATTTATATAATTATTTATTATATATTTTTTATTATTTTTATTTATTATTTATATTTTATTTTTCTTTGTAATCTTTAGCCATACAGGCATTTAAACGCCAGGACAAATGCAATTTTAATAAAGGGACAGTCTGTAGGCATCTGCGCGGCTAAAACTGCTATACCTACGTCTGTATAGGTACTTACAGAGCTAGTAGTGGTGCTCATCATATTTACCTTCACCTCTGGCGAAGGGCGGCCACAGGTCGCGCCGTCTCCGCCCTGCGCGGACCGGGGGGCGATGGGAAAAATGGAACTCGACCGCAAATGTAACACGGTAGGTACTGTTTTTAGGGTTCCGTCGTCGAAAATATTGACTGGTCAATGTATGCATCATGCATGAATGTGTTTGATAAATGGTCGGTATATAACATGTAATAGGTATTTTAAAAGGACGAGGATAAATAAATAAAATAAAAAAAATAAGCGACACATTTATGTACAGGCACGCATTTGTTACCAGGGTGAGTTATTAGGTTGTCTGGTAGAAATCGCTTTATAGCGATAAGACCGCCTGTTGTCTGTCTCTATTTATAATCTTTTATTCTGTCTCCACTGTATCTTTTGCTGAGGTGTGCCAATAAAGAGTATTCTATTTTATTCTATAAAAAAATGTATCGTTGAGGTTAATTTAGATGACTATGAAAATGTCCAGTTCTAATAATGCCAGTGAAGGTCAATTTTGGTTGTCGTTAACATTTCGTGGTAAATAAACCAAGAATGACTCAGTACTAGCCCTCATTAGCATCAAACGCTCTTCAAAAACCACAACAAAGGAGAAACTTAAAAGTCATAAGTCAGCATCGAACTGGTAGCCATCGGACTAGGGCGGGGCGGCGATGGCCGTACCAAGACGCGTGGCCCGTGGTCCCCTGCCCACGGTAAAAACCGTATAACTGAAAAGAGTGCAACGAATTAGAATAGGATTAGTAGAACATCAGAATAGCACAGTATAGAGTTGACTGTTGCCAGCCTAGGGTGGGGTAGCGTTAGCCACACCAAGACGCGTTTTATGTGTAACGTGTACAGTGGCCTTAAACACATTCTTGTGGACCAGATGCCAAATCAGTGATGCCATGCAGAAGATCAACCAGGACATGGCTAAATACTAGTACGTTACAATAAAAATTAAAAACGAGTACCTACAACTACATGGTGGTTTTTAGTGATTTGAGCGACGTTGCACTCAAAAAATATGAGTGGACATGTTTATTTATACAACCTGTTTTTATTGAATTCCGTTAACTTTAAGGGAAGGTTCTTTAAATCAAATACAATTAATTTCTTTAAGAAACTAGTGTCTTAACTCTTACGGTTATCGAGTTATTAAAAAAACCGGCCAAGAGCGTTTCGGGCCACGCTCAGTGTAGGGTTCCGTAGTTTTTCGTATTTTTCTCAAAAACTACTGAACCTATCAAGTTCAAAACAATTTTCCTAGAAAGTCTTTATAAAGTTCTACTTTTGTGATTTTTTTCATATTTTTTAAACATATGGTTCAAAAGTTAGATGGGGGGGGACGCACTTTTTTTTCCTTTAGGAGCGATTATTTCCGAAAATATTAATATTATCAAAAAACGATCTTAGTAAACCCTTATTCATTTTTAAATACCTATCCAACCATATATCACACGTTGGGGTTGGAATGAAAAAAAATATCAGCCCCCACTTTACATGTAGGGGGGGTACCCTAATAAAACATTTTTTTCCATTTTTTATTTTTGCACTTTGTTGGCGTGAATGATATACATATTGGTACCAAATTTCAGCTTTCTAGTGCTTACGGTTACTGAGATTATCCGCGGACGGACGGACGGACGGACGGACGGACGGACGGACAGACAGACATGGCGAAACTATAAGGGTTCCTAGTTGACTACGGAACCCTAAAAAAGAAAGATAATGACTGAACACGTATGTGACAACCTTTACCAATTCCTTATGTTATTTGTTTTGACATGTGCTGTCAATTACTTGACACTAACTTGAAGGTTATTCTTAAGGGTCTCTCACACTAATAAATTCATTTATAATGTATGAAACTGATGAAATCATTTTTTTTTGCGAATTTAATTAAAAGTGATATACAGAGTGGTTCCTGATAATGAACCTAGCTGCGTGTCGAATTTAACGGAAAACAAAAAACACGGTGTATTAAAAGATTTTGTTTACTGTCTGCAGAACAAAAAACAGTTAACAGTTGTTGCAGAACAAAAAAATCTATAACTTAGTGCTAATGCTCTTAGCTATCTGTTCAGGCCCCGTAGCCGAATGGCATTTCTACGACGCGAAACGAAAACGAAACGCCGCGAAAGGTAGTGTGGCTCTTTCGCGCCAATACGCAAGAGCGATAGAGATAGATATCTACGAGCGTTTTGTTTCGTGAGCGTTTGTGCATTCGGCTACGCACGCAGGGCTATTTCTCTCAAATTATACAACACATTGACAAAAAAACACGGAGAATCTCTATGTCCAACTTCTAAGTAGCAGGGCATCCTCCCACAGTGGAGCGCTCATATGTTTGTCGCACGTAGTTTAAAGACGATCGCGGCGTGTCGCACGGCACGTCCCGATAAATACAGCGGTGAAATGGCCCAGTCAGTCACGAAGGCCCGCCGCCCGGCATGCAACCGTAGCCTTTGCTACTTTTCCTTGGGCCTAATAGCTTAGTTGGCTAAAGTTTGGTGTGGGTAGATTAGCAATAGAGGCGATGAGATTTCGACCGCATTCTATTTTAATTTTGTTTTAATTCCGAAGCCAAAAATTAGGGATTATGGGAGTTAAATCACCAAAACCCGTTTATTTAACTTTTGTTGTTAGTCACTTTCACCTTGTAACCGGCTACTGATTTATAACTTTATTTTATTTTTATTAGCCCGTTATAGTGTCCCACTGCTGGGCAAAGGCCTTGATTTCCACAACTCCCTCTGGTGTGCTTTTTCCGGCCTGTCACTCATAAAGGTGTCCAAGTCGTCCCGCCATCTTCGCCTAGGCACGTCCCCGCTTCTTTGTCGGCATCCACTTGGTGGTTATATTAGCCCACCTGTCCTGCCGGCGTATTATGATTCCAATTTTATCACTTATCCACGTGGATAAAGCATCCGTCACGCTTTGGCAAGTATGTCAGTGTGAGAGTGACAGTTGTCTTATCCACGTGGAGAAGTGATAAAATTGGAAGCATGATACGCCGGCTGATGCATGCGGCAGACGTGGCCTGCCCAGTCCCACTTCAGCCTGGCGGTCTTTTCCCCTATATCCGCTATGCGAGTTTTTGAGCGAAGCGTAGTGTTTCTGATACGGTCCATCCTTGTGATTGTGACACATGCTGCGGTCCATTTGGTTTTTAACTTAAGAAATAAAAAAAGGATGGTGCTTAGGCATTTGTAACAAGATTAGCAATCTGATTGAAAACGTCTTGGACATCGCTATATATTATTGGTAATAAGTATGTATTAAAATATTTACTTTGCCTTTTTTTAGTACCTATCAGAAAAAAAGAATATTCTGAATGTAAGCATATACAATATGAAAAATGTACCATTTTTACATTTTTTATGGCTGGTTTTTTTTCTGTTAACGAAATACAGGGTAAATAAATACGGGGTAAAATAATCTTTTAACGAAATTTGATCACATTTCGTCAAATGCACCTTATACAATTTTGCAAAATTAAAACGGAAATTTGACTCCGTGTCAACACATTATAAAACTCAATATGCAACGCATAAAATTCCATTTTTGAATTTCATTGAACTGCATTCGTCTGCATTCCATTACTCAACCCCCGCACTGCATTCAACACCCATTGTGAATGCATTTAATAAAATAAACACAGAGATCCGCGTCGCGATAATTCATTCATTCATTCCGACATTTTTTTTTAATTCGCAAGGACTTCGATTGGCTCTATGTCGGCGCGCTTTTGAAAATCGAACGACAAATTCGAATAAACTTTTAAAATCTCCTATCTTCATTTATTCTTCTCTTGAAATGTCAGTTTTATTCTTTACACAAAATGGTCGTATTTGTAATAATTTTATTTCATAACATATACAATATGGTAAACTAATCAGATGAAATTCCGCACTCGATTGGGACAGATTGCATACTCTCTAAAGAAGTATGATGTATTATAAAAAACCAATATTTTGATGAAAAAATGCGTAAGTTTATCAAAAGGCAGGTGCATATAATTGCTTGACGTAATCAGAAATTGTTGAAAAAAAATCAATAATTGTCGAATTACGGTAGACAAAAAAGCTTTGTATACAAAACCGTTAAGAAGCAATCCGTTAGTCGGTTCAATCAAAAATTTCATCAGGCCTTTTGAGTCGACTAATACGCTAATTCGACATATTGTGGGGGTCTGCTTGGGGTTGAAAAAACCGGGGCCAGCACAAAGGCAAGAAAGGGTCAGGCGTCTGTGTTTTGTACAAAAAATCGTAACCAGATGGCCGTAGCGCTTAGAAAAAACGGGTGCGTGCCCAAGTTTTGTGCAAGTAGCGTTAGCAGGGTTAAATTGCGTATTTAGGGATATTACAAAACGAACGTAAATATCGTAAATATTAACGAAATGTGATCAAATTTTGTTAAAAGATTATTTTACCCCGTATTTATTTACCCTGTATTTCGTTAACAGAAATAAATAAAAAGCAGCAAAGCAGAAAAGATGTAAAAATGCTACACTTTTTCATATTGTATATACTTAAATACATTCAGATTTTTTTCCTGGTAGGTACTAAAAAAAGGTAAACTAAATATTTTAATACACACATATTACCAATAAGTACCTATATAGCGATATCCAAGTCGTTTTCAATCAAATTGCTAATTTTGTTACAAATGCCTAAGCACCATCTTTTTTCATTTCTTAAGTTAAAAATCACATTTATATCCTCATGTGTATACGTGTATTACAAAAAGAGTGTTTGGATCCTTACAATTCAATTACAATATTGGTCGCACTTAGGGAATGCAATTATCGGTCGTTTTTCAAAACCGACTTAGCGTCGCCAAAACCGGTAAACTGGTAATTTCCCGGTTTTTATTTTATTTCATGAAAAATCAATATTTTCCGTCAAAATCGATAATTAAGTAGTTTTTTTTAGTAGTGTTTGTAAAGTAAGCGTTTAAGCATGATAATTAAATAAAACTGCAATGGTTATTGTGCTTAATAGAAAGTGTAATGGCAGTCTGGCGTACGACCACAGATAATATAAATGTAGACGTTGTACAGATATAGTCTATACTTTACATCTCCCTTTCTTTATAGAATAACTAAAAACTATTAAGTATCTTATACTTTTAAACGAGCAATTCTTGTATATTTATTTATTTATTTATTTATTTATTTATATATATATTTATTTACACTGACGATCTCGGAAACCGCTCTAACGATTTTGCAGAAATTTGTTATGTGGGGGTTTTTGGGGTGAAAAATCGGTCTAACTTATCCTTAGGTCCCGGAAAACGCGAATTTTCGAGTTTTCATGCGTTTTTCTTCGCGCGCCATCTCGTGTGCAGTAGTTGTACTGTTAAGACAGAATTCTTTCGGTCGATGTAAGTACTATTTATCGCAAACACTAGATGGCGACACAGGTCAAGGCTAAAACGAATAGAAAATACACTATTAGAGTTTTTGTGGCGAAATGCGCGCCATCTCGTGTGGAGTAGTTGTGTTGTTAAGGCTGAGAATTCTTTCGCTCGATGTAGGTACTATTCATTTTTGAACTAGATGGCGACACATGTCAAGGATACGAAACAGAACCGAGCGAAGCTCGGTTGCCCAGATATTGAAATCATAATAACTTCACTACCTATTGGACTTTAAATTATATAAACTTGTTCAAATATATAATGTCGATTTCTCTAATCAATATCTGGAGTGACATTGTTATTACACTGCTACCTTAGTAATTTTAAAGATTAAGTCTATTTATTGGTTTAATAACCCTGCCGCTTCTTGATGTTCGCGGAGCTGCTGGGGACGTCACTGCTTCAATAGGTTTCAGGTTAGAATTGTCTGCCGATGGCGGGATTGATGGTGATGGTACTGTAGGCGATTTAGGGACCTCCGGTGACTGTTGCACTGTTGACTGCTCAAACTGTGGTGTGGTATTTAAGTATTTGGTTTCTGGAATTACCACTGTTTCGCTAGTTATGTCTGCTTGTGTCTTGTGCAAGTGGCTGTAATTTCTCCTGAACTTTTGGCCTTTGGTTGTTTGTATGATAACTGATCTTTTCAGCTCTTTTGGGGTCTCTATTATTTTTGCTTCCTCCCAGCGTCGATGGCCAACCTTGTGTCTGACTTTATCATTAATGTCAAGTTTGCCAGGACTTTTTGTGTGTCTATTGCTGTATTTGACTTGTTTTTGTCTCAATAGCTGCAGTTCAGCAGAGACTCCTTGCACTATTTTAGGTTTTAATAGACTGTCAGTCACAGGGATTTGGGTTCTCACAACTCTGCTGAAAAGACGTTGACTTGGAGAGCCCAAAGTGTTATTTCTTGGTGTATTTCTCCAGTTCAGTAAAGCCAGTTGAATATCAGATTTGTCGATACTACATTTTCTTAGTATGTTCTTAGATGTTTGAACTGCTTTTTCTGCGAGGCCGTTGCCCTGATGATGATGTGGACTAGATGTAACATGGTTAAATCTCCACTCCTTTTGAAAGTTCTTAAATTCTCTAGACATATATTGTGTTCCATTGTCAGTTTGTAGCTCTTCAGGAACTCCGTGTACAGAAAACCATCTTTTCAGGTATTTAATTACTTCACAAGAAGACTGGTCTTTTAGGCGTTGAAAATCTAAATATCCAGAGTAACTGTCGCAGATTACCAGGTATACTTTGCCTTTAAATTCAAATAAATCTGATGCGACTATCTGCCATGGGAGTGTAGGAATCTTGTTAACAAGAACGGTATCTTTGATGTTTTCTCGTTGCGTTTGTTCACAGACAGAGCAGCCTCTGACTAGTTTTAAAATATCATCATATTGTCCTTTCCAGTAAAGAAATTGTCTAGCTCTTCTTAGACAACTTTGTATGCCTAGATGTCCTTGATGAATGATCTTAAGCATTTTGGGAATTTGTGATTTTGGCACTACTATTTTTTCACCTTTGAAAATAATTCCTCTGGAATAACTTAATTCTTCTTTAAAATTGAAATAATGTTGTAGTTCTTTAGGAAGTTCATGAACATTTTCAGGAAATCCTTTCATTATTGTTTTGAGGAGCACCTGGAGATGTGGATCGTCTTTTGTGTCTGTAATTAATTGTTCTTTGGCATCAAATGACATTGGTAGTATAGATGCAATTTTCAGATTTTCCTCAGGTTCATATTTTAGATTGGAAGCATCACAGTCTCTACTAAGGAAATCAGCCAAGGGTATTTCTGTACCTTTCTTAAAAATTACTTTTGGTGAGTATGGTGCTAGATTAAACAATATGCGTTGCAACCTTGCTGGAGCGGATTGTATGTTTTTCTTGAATATTGTCTCTAATGGTTTATGGTCCGATTCCACTATTAGTTCTTTTCCATAAACATATTCATGAAACTTTTTACAGGCAAATTGTATGGCAAGTGCTTCTTTTTCTATTTGTGGGTAGTTCTGTTCGGATTTTGACAAAGCCCTGGCTGCATAGGCTACTGGTTGTCCTTCTTGAAGAAGTGCCGCTCCAAGGTTTTTCGAACTTGCATCTACTGATAGTGTCACTGATTTATTTACATCATAGAGTCTAAGTACTGGAGGACTTTGAAGTACTTGTTTTATTTTCTTGAGAGCTTCATCATGATGTATTTCCCAGGTGAAACTTGCATCTTTGTGTAACAAGTCCCTTAGTGCATTTGTTAGTTCTGACATGTTAGGTATAAATTTATTTAAGTATGTGATCATCCCTAGTAGTCTCTGTAGCTCTGTTTTGTTTGTTGGTGTTTTCATTGCTTGTATGGCTTCTACTTTGTCCGGGTCTGCTTCTAGTCCATTTGCTGAAACAATATGACCAAGGAATTTAATTCTCTCTGCTTCCAGAATGCACTTTTGTTTATTAAGTTTGAAGCCTGTTTTTTTCAGTACTTCAATGACGTCACTGACAGTTTTACGTAAATCTTCCCTGCTTTTTGCATGTATGAATATGTCATCAATGGATACCCTCACATTTTTGAGTTTACTCAACAAGTTTGTTAATATTTCTTGAAATATTTCAGGTGCTGATGAAACCCCAAACGGAAGCCTCTTAAAGGAATATCTTCCCCATGGTGTAGCAAAAGTTAGAATTTTTTGAGTTCTTTCTGAAAGTTTGATTTGCCAGAATCCTTTTGTACAATCTAATAGTGCAAAGTACTTAGAACCTTTGATGTCAGCGGAGATCTCTTCTATAGTGGTGAGTGGAAAATGACGTCTCAGAATATTTTTGTTAACATCAGAAGGATCTATACATATTCTTATTTTGCCCTTCTGTTTAACAATTACCATAGGACTTACCGCAGGAGTTGGCTCAGTTTCTGGTTTTATGACGTCTAACTTCACCATTCTGTCCAGTTCTTGCTTTACCTCTTCTCTTATAGCATGTGGTATTCTTCTAGACGGTTTTATCTCCAACTTTGGGTTCTCTATCAGGTCTATGTCATACTCGTAGCCTTTATAACACCCTAAACCTTCAAATATGTCTTCGCTTGTTTTCAGGGACTTGATTCTAGCGACGAGTCCTAGTTGTTTGCAGGATTTACGTCCCAGAATTGGCTGGTGTCTTTCTTCGATGACTTTGAACAAGATTTTTACCCACTCGTCTCTCAGCTTGCACATCAATTCTACTTCTCCTAGGACGGTTATCTCATTTTCAGAATAGCATGTCAAGTTTCTTGTGCGGCTCTGTTTTAAAGTTGCTTTTGTTTGGTCCAATATATATTTTGGTAGGACATTACATTCCGCTCCGGTATCTAATTTCACTTTAAATTTTACACCATCAACTTCTAATTCTTCTTTCCAGCTTTTTTCTCCGTCAGCACTAATTGAACCAATATAAAACTCTTCTTCAGAATCTGAACTTTCTTCTAATGCATGTACTTTATTTTTCTTTTTGGTATTTAGACTCTTCTTAGTTCTGCACATGTGAGCAAAATGACCATTTTTATTACACTTTGTGCATGGTTTGTTGAAAGCAGGGCATTCTTTGCGGCCATGATTTGTACCACACCTTCTACAGTCGAATTTCTCGTTTTGCGCTTCTTTGGAGTTTTTACTTTTCACTGTGAAGACTTTTTCTGTTTTATTTTTGCCCTCAAATTCGTCCAACTGCTTAGAAGCTTGTTCACTTGTTTTGCATATATTGATAGCTTTTGTCAAGGTGAGTTCATCTTCTGTTAGCAATTTTTCTCTTATTTGAGTCGATTTAATTCCAAATACGATCTTGTCTTTTAACATTTCGTCAAGTAAAGAGCCGAAGTCGCATTTAATTGCTTGTGTTTTTATTCGTGTCATGAAGTCATTAAATGGTTCATCTTCGTTTTGTTCTATTTTGTAGAATATATATCTCTCGAATGATATATTTGTTTTTGGCGCAAAGTATTCGGTGAACTTTTGTTTTATGATTTTGATGTTGACTTTGTCAGTTTCGTTGAGGTTAAACCCATCATATATTTCTATGGCGTCTGGGCCTATAACAGCCATGAATGTTGCTGCTTGGACCTCAGCTGGTTTTTTGTCCAATTGTATGGCTGTGGCAAACCATTCGAACTGTTGAGACCATTTTTTCCAGTTTGTAGATATCTCGGAGTTAATTTGGAGGTTAGCTGGCGGCTTGATTCCCGACACTGCGTCATTTGTAGGCGTAGTCATATTTTTATCAGTTTTATCACTACAGTCTTTTTGTTTACACTTTCACCACTTCTAACACCATGTAAAGTAAGCGTTTAAGCATGATAATTAAATAAAACTGCAATGGTTATTGTGCTTAATAGAAAGTGTAATGGCAGTCTGGCGTACGACCACAGATAATATAAATGTAGACGTTGTACAGATATAGTCTATACTTTACAGTGTTCATTAAACTACCACTTTCAAAAGACAAATATGATTAATGAAATCTTGAAAAAAGCAGGTTTTAGGACTTTTTACAAAAAATAAATACATTTTAGATACTAAATCTTACAATTAGCACTCATCTTCGATAAAATCAACTAAGACACTAGAAATCATCACAGATTATTCATATAAGTATATCACGTATTTGTAATTGCGTAAAGGACAACTACAGGACGCTGGTTCTTATATCCCACCAGAAAAGTGCTGTGTTACACAGCAGGTTATGTCACATCCTGGACTGGTAGATCCCGCAAAAACAGGCAAGTTTCGTCAAGGGCAAAGGTGCAAACAGATCCTAAATATACGTCCATTGATAGAGATGGCTTATGAATTCAGTACTTCGATGATCGTCTGCTTCATCGACTATAGCAAAGCCTTTGACTGCATCGTTTTGTCATCAAGCATTTGGTAGCTTTCATTGAATTGAAACTACGTTGAAAAAGGAAATGGTAGAGAAACTTCGAGCCCTTTTACTTTTGTAAAAGGTGTTGATAAGATTACCCGTCACCAGCCTACGGTGAATATGTCATCAGAAGAGCCTGCGGAAGCTGAGAGGGAAGAATCATCATTGGTGCACACCAAAATAACGAATCTTCGATAGGCAGATAACACCAATTTTCTGGCCGCCAATGAAGCGGAAATGGTTGACAGCACTGGTAAAATGGAACACATCAGTCTGGAAACACATCTCAAGATTAACCACAGTAAAAAACAAGCTCATGGTGGTGGATTGTGGTAGGTAGATACAACATACAGATGCTCTTAGGCCAGGTAACATTAGATGACTTCATATACTTCGGCGAAAACATCGACAATACCGGTTCTTCTGAAAAAAAAAATCAGAATACGCATAGGAATGGCCAAAAGAGTCCCAGCTACAAGGATTATCTCCATAATTCTTGGTTCCTGAGAACCGCATGTCTCTAGAAAAACCAAAACCGGATTGGTTTATGCTCTAGTCTTCTCCATTTTTATCTACAGAGCTGAGACTTGGAGTCTGAAAAAGGCTGCAACCGCATTGACGTTTTCGAGATGTGGTGCTAGATGAAGATTTTGCAAATACCCTGAATTGCCTTCCGTAGAAATGTGTCTATCTTACGCGAATTGAAAATCAACACCAGGTTATCAACCATCTGTTTACGTAGAATTTTGGAGTTTTTGGAAGGAAAAAGGCCACAACCTTGAGCAACTAATCATTACTGGCAAGGTTGATGGCTAATGATCCAGAGGTCGCAAGATGGACAGATGAGATCCCTTCCATCCTACACCCAACTTCAGAACCGGAACAGAAAGTCAGAATAAAACTGATTCTATTGGGACT
Source organism: Leguminivora glycinivorella (assembly GCF_023078275.1). Classification (NCBI taxonomy): domain Eukaryota; kingdom Metazoa; phylum Arthropoda; class Insecta; order Lepidoptera; family Tortricidae; genus Leguminivora; species Leguminivora glycinivorella. The sequence continues at coordinate 11,779,809 of NC_062987.1, read as the reverse complement.
TCACGACCCTCAGCAATGAAGATACCAATGCGAGGAGGAGGGGGTCTTATCTTAAAAGCTAATCAAATATTTATATAACAATGAGTGAATTAATGGTGTTATCCTTCATTCGGGGTCTAAATTTGGAGTTTATAAAACCAACTGTGGATAGTGATTGTCCACAGTCCACACTTGTTGGTTTTATAGAAATTAGATTTTTTTATCTTGGAACCGACAATGCAGGCAACAATGCACGGACTCTAGCCGCTGCAAGAACTCATGCCTGATGATGGGTCTCCATATGACATGAAACATGTCGGCAGACATACTTAGGTACGTTTATGAAACGACAACCATTCATCCCTCTCGCGCGTATTGACTGGCGACGTATTAGTGGGTAAGATATAACAGACATGTTTTCAATACCACAATATAGCATAGCAATTACACAAAAAATAAACGTTTTCGTGGAGAAAACGAATTCTTTCTAAATAAAGTGTTTACCAGAAGTATCTACAAGTGTTTATTTACGAAGAAATTGCGACAGAAGTGCTTTTTGTAGTACTTTTTAAGTAAATTTCGGTAAAAAACCGGTTTTTGAATATTGTTACCGGTAATTTACCGATCCCAAATTTGGCAAAATTACCGGGAAACCGGTAAACCGGTTTACCGGTTTGCAATCCCTAGTCGCACTTATTTCCACAATTCATTTTATGCAGAATTTATTAATAATATAGGTGTTAATATGTGGCGTCCCATACCGAAAACATCCTTATGCTTCTAGTACAATACGTATGTCATCTAAAATCCAACAAAAAATAGTCCTTATTACCCTACAGGCAAGGAACATCATATAATATAGTCTCGTAATGCTTGAAACTGGGTCTAAAACTCAAAATTTTTTTTTTTACCACGTCGGTGGCAAACAGGTATACGGTCCGCCTGGTGGAAAACGGTTACCGTACCCAATGGACGCCTGCAACTCAAGGGGTGTCACATGCGCGTTCCGGACCCATTAGAGTGAGTGAGTGTTGGATTTTGTACCCTTTTTTGCTAACCCTCCAACATCCACGACGATTTGTCCATACACGTCTATAAATTTCTCTTTAATTAATGGCCGCGATATTCTGATATAACAGGATAAGCAACAGGTGGCCGTTTTGCCGCATCACGGCCGCTTATGGGCACAATGTCCGTCAAACATTTGGCGTGTTTTGATACCAGATGAATCATTAGACGCTTTTAACCAAAAAATCTGAATTTCGGCAGATTTTTTTATGATTTTGCACCTTTTTTAGCTTCCTAATGGGTGATTTTATTTTGATCTTTTAGTTCATTTGTTCCGTATAATAACAAATTGTATGCTAGAGAAAAAACCTCGCGCTGGGCCTCACGGCGTAGAGGAGCGTCCCCCGGTTGGTGGATGGGGGAAAGGTCGGTAGTACAGCCTAGCTACGCTATCCGGCTAAGTCCGATGGACTCGCTGACCAAAGTAGGATGTGGTCCTCCAGCATTTTGGGGGTTGTGCGGTGGGTTAACACCCCGCCTACGGAAAAACCTTATCGTTACGAGACCGACACTAGAAAATAAACGATCCGATCCTAAAAACGACTCGCGGCGTGGAAATATGGACTTAAGATTTGCCTCATGGAATGTAAGAAGTTTATACAGACCCGGTGCCATATACCAACTGAATAACGAGTTGCGCCGCTACAAAATTGACATCGCAGCATTGCAGGAAGTAAGATGGCCTTATCAAGGAGAATGTAACATTGACAACACAGCTGTTCTCTTGTACGGTGGGAGTGAAGATGGCCGCCACACTAACGGCACAGGGTTTGTTATAAGCAACAAAATTAAAAATAGTATACTTAAATTTGAAGTAGTTTCTGACCGAATTAGTATCTTGCGGGTTAAAAGTGTTTTTTGCAACATTACAATAGTGAATGCGTATGCACCAACAGAAATGGCTAATGATGACATTAAAGACCGGTTTTACGAAGAACTAGAACTGGTATACGATCTAATACCTGAATATGACGCTAAGATCGTACTAGGGGATTTCAATGCCAAAATTGGACAAGAAGAAATCTTCACACCGACTATTGGTCGGCATAGCAAGCACAAAGAGTCTAACGGGAATGGAATTCGACTGGTGAGCTTTGCTACCCTAAAGTCGCTAGTAGTGAAGAGTACAATGTTCCCCCACAAAAACATATATAAGGGGACATGGAAGTCCCCTGATGGAGTCACAGTCAATCAAATAGATCATGTGTTAGTTGACAACCGACACAAAGCTGTCATAGAAGATGTGAGGTCCTTTCGTGGTGCCGATGTCGATAGCGACCACTACATGCTCGGCATAAAAATTAAAGCTAAAATCAAAGCGATACGTAAGACCGATAGACCAGGTCAACCAGTCATGAACACAGAGAATCTGAAAGATGAAGCTGTACGGAGGACTTTTCAGCTTGAGCTGCATAATAGATTTAATGGTTTAGAGGCGCAAGACGATGTGGACGAGGCTTGGGTAGAAGTAAGGGACATCGTTAAGGAGGTTGGACTGAAGGTGATAGGAAAGAGAGGAAGTTGCAAGAAGCGGAAGTGGTGGAGCAAGGAGTGTGACATGGCAATGGAAGAAAAGCGGAGACTCAGGGCACTGTCGCTACAAGACCACAAATGGGAGATCGAATACACTGAGAAGCGCAACTTCCTAAGGAACCTGATCAGGCAGTGCAAAAGAAAACATCTAGAAGACCAACTGAGCCAAGTAGAGACGTTAATGAGATCAAATGCGAGCAGGAAATTTTACCAGGAAGTAAGGGCGGTCAAGAAAGGCTATCAACCAACAGTCCAGTTCCTTGAAGATGATGCAGGAAACCTCATCTCAGACCCATCAGAGATGCGAAATGAGTGGCGACGGTATTTTGAAGGGTTACTCAACTGCCCACCTGTTGAAACTGACATTAATGTACCAGAGGATACTTCACACAGTACACAAACTGAAATACCTACTTTTGAAGAGGTGAGAAAGGCGATAATGAGGCTTAAGAACAATAAGTGTCCGGGTGTTGATGGTATACCAGCAGAAATATGGAAATATGGGGGGGGCAGTGCAGTCTAGACTGTATGAGATAATTGTTAAGATCTGGAATGACGAAAAACAACCACAGGAGTGGAACCTGGGTGTTATATGTCCCATACACAAGAAAGGTTCGAGGAGAAGGTGTGCAAACTATAGGGGGATTGCGCTGCTTCCGACGGCATACAAAATTCTTTCGTACATACTTCTGGGTCGTCTAGAACCATATGCAGAATCAGCACTCGGAGACTACCAGTGTGGCTTTCGCCGTAACCGGAGCACTGTAGACCAGATTTTTCTCCTAAGGCAGCTTATGGAGAAAAGATGGGAGTTTGGCCGGGACATTCACTCATTGTTCGTTGACTTTACCAAAGCCTATGATAGCGTCGACAGGGAAGCTCTCTACCAAATACTCAAGACCTTAGGCATACCTGACAAGCTAGTCAGAATGACCAAAGTTGCCACTCAAGTAAGCAAAATGCGGGTTAGAGTGGGTAGCACCCTTACGGAGGAGTTTGATGTCGTTACAGGGCTCAAACAAGGCGATGCTCTTTCACCCTTGCTGTTCAACTTGATACTCGAGTACGTCATCCGAAAAGTCGTAGTGTATGACGATGACGGGGAGTTGAGTTGAACGGCCGACACAAAATAGTAGGATACGCCGACGATCTGGCCTTACTAGGTGAAACTAAAGAGCACGTTCAAAAAATGGCACAAGCTCTGGATGAGGAGGGTGGAAAAGTGGGGCTTAGAATCAGTCTGGAGAAGACGGAGTATCTACACATGCAAAGACGGAGAATGGTACGACGCCGAGACGGGATAACCATTAACGGGAACTGCTACAAGCGCGTATCATCATTCAAGTACCTCGGTTGCACGATAACTGACACCAACCAGAGAGAAGACGAAATCGACATCCGTATCCAGAATGCCCTAAGATGCTCAGCAGCCCTTCACAAAATATTAACGTCCAAGCTCATCAGCAGAAGAACCAAGATCAGGATTTACAAGACCGTGATAAGGCCGATCTTGGTATATGGATGCGAAGCTTGGACGTTGACCCTGAAGGAGGAGAATAAGCTCTTAGTGGCAGAGCGGAAGATCTTCAGAAAGATTTTAGGCCCTACGAGACGAGAGGATGGCTCTTGGAGAGTCAGGAAGAACTTGGAGGTGGAAGAGCTAGTGGGCGAGCCCAACGTCATCGGCGAGAGTAAAGCTTCTCGTCTGCGATGGCTCGGCCATGTGGAGAGGATGGGAGAGGATCGTGCGGCCAAAAGAGCTCACTTGTGGCGATCTACTGAAAAACGGCCGGTCGGAAGGCCCAGGTACCGATGGATCGACGAGGTCCAGAAAGACCTGCGTGACCTTCAAGTGACTGAGTGGCATCAGATTGCACAGGATAGGAGCGAATGGCGGAATCTAGTGTCGGAGGCCAAGATCCACTTCGGGTCGCTGAGCCATCGCAGTAAGTAAGTAAGTATGCTAGAGAAAAAAGATACAGTTCCCGGATCTTTTGTCAAGTTTTGGAAGTGAAGTGAGGTAACAATTGAACATTATGATAATTGTAATAAGCTAGACTGACGAAAAATACCAGGGGTGAAAATAGAAACATAATACGCAATTTCGTACTAACAAAAATTGCCTCACAAGCTCACTGTTAAGCTGTTTGTGGACACTAAGCGCGTTTGAAACAAGAAAGACGTTTATAGATAAAAAAATGTAGAAATGTAAGCTAAAAGCAGCCGAAGTGGACTTACAGATTTTACTTAAACAAACATTGCAAGTTAAATAACATAAAATATTTCGGTGTAACAATCGCTCCGCAATGATCAGCCCGTACTCCTATGGAGGCCCAATGACCTATATAATGCTAGTTTAAAAAAAAGTGCGTGGAGTCCCTCCTCGCGTAAGAAGTGAAACTTCTTAATGTGGAAATGAAAACAGGAAGGGGTATTTCAAAATTCGATTTGGCAACACTGAGCATTAAACGTTTAACGCTGCCAGTTGGAAGTTTACTTCAAAAACCGAACTTCCCCAAACCAACTGGTGCTTTCTATACCAACCAGCGCCGGCGCACGCAATAAATACACCACACTTTACGAGCCGACGGGACGTGCCCTACGTGACGCTGTACCGATGCAGGCAAAGAAGACGGTTTGGTTCACAGATTTAATATACACCATAGATCAAGCAAACGCATCTATAGCGAGCCCGAACTCGGACTTAACGTCAAGGTACAATCAACCAATTGAAACTCTAGAACTATGTTATAGTGACGTTATAAATCAGATTGTAAGAAATCTCTTACTGCTTTTCATTTTGAAATGGTTGTAGAGTGGCCTAGGGTTCCAATTGGTTGACTTTACCTAGTCTCTCCCTACTCACAGCTTTTGCAAGCCAATATTTATAAGTGGATGTCAAAACATAAAAACGCCTCTTATTAAAAAATATTTTTTCCCACAAGCTTTTATTTCCGACTTTAAGTACTTTTCTTTCAACAGTCATCTGACATCTCCGAGACGTTTCTAAGAACCCCTTACTTCATTTATTTACAGAGTTCCTATAACCACCTTTCTGCTCCATCATCAGATTAACCCCATGATACCATAATATTGCATTTTCACGTGATTTACATATGTGTGCAAGATTTCAGCTCAATCAGAAACCGGAAAGTGGGTTAAAATTTAACTTGTAAGATTTGATTACAGACAGGTGAAGGTAAATAGAAGCTTGTAATATAATCACACATGGACCCATATAAATCAATATCCAAATATTTGCATTAGTAACGCTATCAACAAACTTTGACCACGGAGCGCTCCGATCTTGGAACTCAGTAATTTTCTAGCGAAGTGCTCATGACAGCATTTTAAAATCAGTGTACCTATTTTATATCAATGAACCCTAAAACTACAGATCTAGTGACTGTCACGTAATCAGGTCCAAGCGGCTCCTGTCTAAGGCATGTTTGCACTGGCGCGATCAATCTCCATCACGTTATCAGTCAGTATCCGCTCAAGGAAGTTAGGTAGTGTCAGAGGTGGCTTCAAACTGTAATTTTTTTAGAAAAAGTGAAACGAAATCAAACTAAGAATTGACTTATTTTGAGTCATACCAAGCTAGCTTGGTAGAATCCAAGCTAAGTTAGCAGTGACCAAGCTAAGAAAGCATTGATGAAATTTTGATGTTTATGATGACACTTGCACAGGTGGTCAAAACCGCAGCCAATAGCTTGGTCTAACTCTAGCTTTCTAATACATAACATACATACATATTTTATTACGATCGGTCTAAATCTGATTACAATAACGTATCAAATATTGACTCTAGATACAATACAGATCTGATATACCAATGTCAAAAATTACGTGTTTGTTTCAAGATTTGCCAGTTTGCCATTTAGTCTGGAGGGTACGTTCATCTGTTCAAAATTTTTTAGTCGAGACTATTCTTCAGCTCTGTATTTTAGAGCAAGTTTTTTCTTATCACTTATTTTCTTTAAATTCGAATGGAGCGAAACTTATGTAACCAGCCGGCCTAGTCGAATTGGCAATCGTCGGTCCTAAACGTCGATCGAAACGCAGTCTGACTCTGTCGCACCAATACGAAATAGTTTTAGAGATGGCTAGCTACGATAACGATATTATCGTTAGCGTTTGTTCATTTGGCTACGTACGATATGTGACAAAGCCTTAAAGTTGCCGTCACCTCTCGTGGTTCTCTCTCCAACCGTGAGAACACAGTACAAACCAGGGTGCGTAGCCGAATGGCACAAACGCTCACGAAACGAAACTTTCGTAGATATCTATCTCTATCGCTCTTGTGTATTGGCGCGACAGAGTCAGACTACCTTTTGCGGCGTTTCGTTTTCGTTTCGCGTCGGAGAAATGCCATTTGGCTACGGCACCAGTAATGACTCTTCGAACAAACGTACGCCGCGCGGGGTGCACACAAGCGCGTCGTGTACGTACGCAACACATACAAGCGGATTTGGATAAACGTTGGATAAGAAAAATATGCATAATTATATTTTTTGTGTTTTCTGATATACTAATACTTATAGATAATAGTATTAAATAACAACATCTTACTCTGAACGAAGTCGAGTAACATTTATAGTAATTTTGTTCAGCCAGCTTTGTAACGCAGTAGGTACCTTTCGCGTCGCCGCTGCCGGAAAACCACTGAGTCGTCCTTATACTGTGACCGTGAGAACCTGCCCAATCGTCCATCATGCGCTACCACGCTTATCTGACGAAAGCCGAGACTTATTGTTTTCGGTGGCGAGACGTGTTGGAAATTATTGCACTTGAGAAATCGAGAAAAAAATGGAAAGCGGTACCGTACGAGAGACGTGATGAGAGTACTATATGGATGATATCAAATATTTATTTTTAAAAACGGTACACGGTTAAATACTTGTTTTTCTATCTGGTGTTCCGCCGTGTTGCCATGGATAATTTTGAAATTAGCTAATACCATCTGACCTTCTTACCCAGACTATAAGTACAAACTACACGATACGTAGGTACTTAAATACATCTACTACAGGGTACGTACTTACGTAGGTTAAATTACGCTATTTTCTTTACGAAAAATAGTTTCAGAATCGTACCCAATCACTACCTACACACAGTATGGAACCTCTGACGTATTTGAAATTTGTTACAATTAGAAGTTAAAATCAAATATTTCATTTCATCATCATCATATCAGCTCTTAGGCTCTCTTCTAATACGCCACTTGTCCCGGTCCTGAGCTAGTCTCATCCAGTTGTGACCCGCAATTTTCCGGATGTCGTCCACCCAACGAGCTAACGGATGCCAAGCGCTTCTTACATCTATCTGTGAGCGGCCACCATTCTGTTAAAATTTTAGTCCATCTGCCATCACTCTGCCTAGCAATATTTTATTTATGGAATAGGTACCTACAGGCCAGGATATCTTCTAATACCGTAATCGGTTTTAAGGTCAGCAGGGTACATACATATTTGCTAGATTTATACCTACAATCCACATACAGATCATTGAGGTAGAGAAAGTTCAAATGGTTATGATTTGGTGTGTAAACCACAACGTTGACCCGTAATAGTTTCGTGCGCTTATGTTTCTAGATGTGTCAATGTAACTTTTAAAGTTTCTGAGTCCTGGAAGCATTTATTTTGTTTTTTTTTTTAATTTGTAACTCAATAAATAAATTCTGCAATCATTATTTGTATATGTTTTGTTTTTTAATTAAGATCCTTTTGCAACTGAATAAAAAATCCTGTTTAAGGTTAATTGTAAGAAAAATAATAATGCCTAATACATATCTAGTTTATTAATTTTACATTTAATGAGCTTGACGCCTTAAACAGAGATTGGTAGGACACTCCAGAAGATAGGGATACGTGGAAGAATTTAAGGGACACCTGTGCTCAGTAGTGGGAGAGTACGGGCTCTTGACGACCGGTCTGGCGCAGTCGGTAGTGATTCTGCCTGCTACGCCGCGGTCCCGGGTTCGAATCCCGGTAAGGGCATTTATTTGTGTGATGAGCACAGGATACTTGTTCCTGAGTCATGGATGTTTTCTATGTATATAAGTATTTATATATTATATATATCGTTTTCTGAGTACCCACACCACAAGCCTTCTTTGAGCTTACCGTGGGACTCAGTCAATCTGTGTAAGAATGATCTATAATATTTATTTATTTATTTAATATAATATCAAGGATTATTTATATAGGAATTATATACTTCATACTAAGAATCGTACCTCGATTTTTTAGCGGCACCTATTAAAATACTATCATAAGTAGGTACACTGATGATGAATACAATTTTTTTTTTGATGATGAATACAAAATGTGTATTGACGTGATATCATGATTTTAAAATTAAGAAATATGTCATTTGTTGTTATACAAAATAAAAACATGCAAAAATATTTGGGGAACATATGATTTTGGCCACTTCCAGGCTGTGAACAGCGCCATTTAGTTTTAAGCCTAAAAGGTCCATACATTTCAGGCAGGCAATTATGGTCGCGCGATAAATGATAAAACATCTGGCCGTCCCTATCGCACTTACTAATAGTGCGACAGGGACGGCCTGATATTTTATCGTCTATCGCGCGACCATGCTACCCGTGCAGGGGTAGATACGCTTTTTTGTACGGGTTTGTCAGTCCGTTAAATCGTTCTTGATAATATGTACATTTATGTAATCCTGTCCTCATCCAGTTCCACTATATGCGAGTATCTTAAAGCTCTCATATGAATCTCCGTATTTGCCATTCAACATGCTGTCAACTATATATAGTAATAACTCTTTTTAATGCCCCATTTGATCGGAGACGTGTTCTCGACGCCTCACAAAAGGCTAACAGTACCACGAAGGCTATTCACAAGGCTATTTAGCTATGATTTATCCTTTGTTTAATTTAAATTTCGTGCTTAGAAGACTTGTGTTATGGTTTTGTTTGTTGTTTATAATTACGTAATTTTTTATACAAATGTGAGAAAACGGGGCATTTTTGTTTAAGCTAAATAGTATAAAGTTGCAGCCGTATAGAGGTGGTACATAAGTAATTTTAAGTTTTAAGTCTAGAATAAGCAGGTTGACTTTTTACTGTAATTATGCTGAATATTTTACAAGCTATCGCCATGACAACAACACTTTTCCTTACCTGTTGATCTTTTGAATAAATTAATAAAAATTTGATACAGAAATGTTTTCCCTGTGAGACCTGTGGACAGTTCTCAGAATAAATGTGCTTAAAATTAGCAGTTAGACATAATATTTACTTAATTTACCTCAAATTTATGGTCGCAACATTCAGGACCAACACAGCTTTCAAAAACAAAAGCTTCCTTTATCGGTCCGTTATGTCAAATAACGTTCCGTTTATTTTGGCACCAAGTGTTCCGTTACTGCACCTTGCGTCAACGTCAACTAACCTGCGACCTACTATCCGGGGATGAAAAAACCTAGTTTAAAAAACCACCCCACCTTTGCTGTTGGCAAACGGAATATAGCCACCATTTTGAACTTCATGCCAAGCGTATAGAGGTGTAAAGTTTTTACGTGGAAGGCAAATTGAGTGGGAACATAGTTTGCGGTGTAAACCACATGTGGGAAAGATTGTGGCGACTTTTTGTGGCCGATTGGATCCTGGGTCGCGGCGGATGTTTGAACGCTTTTTGCTATTAATTAAGATTATTTTAGTAATTCTCAAGTGGCTGGCGAAGTTTGGAAAATATGGTCACGTAAGAATATTATTTTTAAACCATTTATTGGTTTCATGCAACGTTGTTTGTGATTCACGCAGAATTGACGGCGGCGACACGACAAACTAGATAGAGCTCGTCTTGTAGAATAGAATAGAATTAATTTTATTCGTAAACACACAAAAGAGAAAAATATTACAAATGGGAACATATAAAAACGAGAAGGTGCCACGAAATGGTTTAACTTCAGCATATTGCTGGCGACTTCCAGCGCTGATCTTCCGGTTAAACCATCTGTCTTCTGTCTTCTTTGAACAAGATTTTCAATAGTATTTAGAAAATAATTACCCTCCTGGTATTCATGAACAATGACCTAATTGCCTCTAAATGTATAAATAAGGTATGCAATTGGTAACTTACTAACTACTGATTATATTTAATTTTCATACAGTTCCTAAGCCACAATCAAAATATTATTTAAAAATAAATTAATAAATATTGGGGGACACCTTACACAGATCAACCTAACCCCAAACTAAGCAAAGCTTGTGCTATGGGTGTTAGGCGACGATATACCTACTTATATAGATAAATACATACATATATACTTAGAAAACATCTATGACTCAGAAACAAATATCTGTTGTTCATCACACAAATAAATGCCCTTAGCGGGATTCGAACCCGGGACCGCGGCTTAGCAGGCAGGGTCACTACGCGCTAGGCCAGACCGGTCGTCAAATAAATAATTTTAATCTTATACCAAAATCACCTCTATATTTACGATTCCCACCAAAGCCCACTGGTGCGACATCGTCTCCCAGTGGACAAAAAAACCTTAAACCACCCCAGCGACGCAAGGCACTAAAACCGTACGAATATGGGTCGTAGATACTGCGTTCTTTCTCAGCAGGGCAGAATACCGCTAGCGCATCTGGATGTCGTTGCGCTCTCACCGTTACCCGTGACCTGGCGCAAAAAAAGAAAAAACCTACGCGTAGGCGTGCTCCAGCTTTATGTGTTAAATTAATATGCGATACTAGCTATTACGATCGCGTGTGCAAATGCTACGATCGCGGTAAGCGAACGTGTGAATTTTTCTTCTCGATGGACAGATATGTGTCGGATAAGATCTGTTACTGTAAAAATGTGTGTCATGTGTAAAAACAAAAGATGTTATTTGTAGAACTTTGTGTACGTGTCCGTATGTTACGTAGTTGTCTTGCTTGTTGAATTTATAGTACCTATGTTTTTCGAAAAATAAGTCTGAATATATAGTTTGGTTATTTATTTATGTAAGTACTAACTTTTGCCCACGGCTTCGCTCGCGTTAGATAGAGACAAAAAGTAGCCTATGACACTTTCCAACCTGTCAACTATCTCCACTTAAAAAATCACGTCAATTTGTCACTCCGTTTTGCCGTGAAAGACGGACAAACAAACAGACACACACACTTTCACATTTATAATATTAGTATGGATATAATATACAGACAGCAGGATATAATCATCATCATCACCATCACATTTTTTTCCCAAAAGAAAAAGTCTTACAGCACAAAGCTGATTTAAGATTTTAAGGCATTCTTTAAGAGTCAACCTCATTTTAAACCCTATTCATATTTTTACATATACAGATTATAATTTTTAAAACGCGATATTTATTTATTTCTACACTGTTGCAAGTTAATAACTCTGTTTTCAACACTAGTGTCAAACAACCAGACTTAATGCCAATCAACATAAGGGGCATGCAGATACTTAAGAAATATATATACAGAGTGGGGCCTGTAACAAAGGCGAAGAATTGAACTGCAGGCTATTCTCCTTATACTGATCAACATTTGTTCAGTGACTTTTAAAAATTATGATGTCTTTAAATTTTTTGTTCAATTTTTCATACAAAATAAATATTAGCTTCAATGTACGCCATTATTGTTGTCATTGACGTTGTCTGTCACACTTTAGACTTAACAGAATTCGCAATACATTACCTCTTAGAAAAAACTTTCAAGGGTGATAAAAATCAAAATACAAGTTATTTTTAAAAGTCGCCGAACAAATGTTGATCAGTATAAGGAGAATAGCCTAGAGTTCAATTTTTCGCCTTTGTTACAGGCCCCACTCTGTATAAATAGTTATATCCCCAACATAAAATTCTACGCAATTTATTCTTTTAAATTCATCCTGTAGAACGCATATTCGATAAAACAAATATCCGTTGGTTACAAGGGTCAAACCCCATATTGTGCAAGTCGTCCATGTGAGCTTCTCAGGCGATATTTTTTGTCCACCTTCGTTGCTATTTTTAACCACTGTTTGGTCGCAGGATGGAGCGACGCATTGGGTCAAATGTTAATAAACAGATTTTGACTGAAATATTTGTCATACATTGAGTTTTGTGTATAAAAACAGGAGCGTTTCCTTTAGTAATGTTTTGTAAAAGTTTTGAAACTATTTTCTCTCTCTTTTCTGATCTTAAGGGCAGTATGTGTCGAGTACATATAATCATTTATAAAGTAAATTGAAAGAAATATGTACCTCCTTAATTTACATTTTTTTCGAAAACTTACTCGTTGGATATGAGAAATTGTACTTAAAGATCAGTACGTTTTTAAAATTGTCAAACCTGTAACTTACTGTTTCATGATACAGTCAAACTCAAATGATAATTCTTGCTAATAAAACTATCAACATGTCTAAAAACTGTGGTAAGTACCTACGCTAATAATAATTTGTCCATATATCGGGCCTCTGAACGATACAAACCTAACCAACATATGTAGATACAAGTGAAATATAAATAAATTGAGATGCCCATCGGGCAGTGTTCTGGCGACCACATGTGGATCGCTGGTTCATTCTTATTCTTACTAATGAACTAGAGGAATATTCCTTTGTATATTCGTAATTAACTAATTTATAATGGATTGTAATTTTTAATAATACATTCCCGAAAGTTTTGTTTTATAAGCAAATTAAAAAGAAAGGTAAGTAATAAATTTCTTGCCAAACATTTTCTTTGGAAAAAATGTTATAGTATTTATGTGATAGGATAGGCCTCTCATTGCTTCTTATTTGTCTTACTAAACTTTAGCGAACTGTTTGTTTATTTAAGTATGTATTTGCATATTATTTAAATGTAAAGACAAAATACTCTTTGTTGTTTATTGTTATTTCCAGTAGATTGACTATTCTGAACTTAATTTAAATAAGCTAGTTTGTCCTTTTGCTTCAAGTGCCTGTGCCTTTTATATGTAATCCTTTCTTCCGTGGGTGTCGTAGAAGGCGATTGTGGGATATGGGTTAAATTGTGGCGTAGGCGAGAGGCTGGCAACCTGTCACTGCAATGTCACAGTTTCGTTTTCTTTCAACCCTTTATTTGCCAAGAGTGGCACTGAAACTTGAGTAGTTTCATGTGCTCTGCCTATCCCTTCATGGGATACAGGCGTGATTGTATGTATGTAAATAGGTAATACTAACTTTCACCTTTCAAACCATGTTTGTGCATTTCATATAGAGCAAACATAACTGCCAACAAACTGTTTTGCAGTTTGGCGGTATTTTGTAAACTGTAATATCAATGTAACTATTGTGTCTGAAGAAAATAAATAAATAATAATAATATAACAAGAATTTTCTAAAACTATTGCATAATGATCGTATTTTTTTTTGTATTACATCCAAATAAGTATGCAGTTGTGATCGTGCGTTCTTTAGTGCAGTTTTTTCTCATCATCAGCTCGATTAAAAAATCCTTTTATACAGGAACAATAAAACGAATGTCTGTCCATTTGACTAAGCTGGCGTGATGTCACGTCCCATACAAACTCACGGAACAAACAGGTTGCAACATAAATCTCCAATATTACACGTGAGAATGAAATTTTTTGTCAAAAACTGACCTACGGTTGGGACAGTGGCAAAAACTAAAGACACGATAAGAATCTGGTTAGACCCTTGACGGTGCTCGAAAGTTTTGTAAAATAACACAGACCTGTTGTTTAGAACTCTTGAAAGGTCTTGTATTTTTTAAAGTTTAATAAACATTTATGTTGTTAGTTGGGTGGATTTTATTTGATAGAAAATCTACTCGAAATAAAGCAAACCGATTTGGTCATTCACACTTTGATGCCATTCCATTTGAACCACTGTGCGATGGTGACGTACTTACTTTATTAGAAACTTTTGTCGCATGTATTAATACAATACCTATTTAATATTGAATAATTTTATTTACCAAAAAACCAAAAGCCAAAACAATTCAAAATCAGCAAATACATGCAAGCACTTAAAAACTAGATCTAACCTAATTACACACACACAAAAACATACACAGATACATAATTAAACCTAACCTAGCAAGCCCCCCCGTGAGCCTCCCGATGCAAAGGTACCCATAACGCTTGCCGCATTACCGCGTTGAACCGCGGTGGATAACCTTTGCATCAGGAAGGTCCCAGAGCGAGGATCCAGACCCCTCTCCCTCAAGCGTCTTCCCACCTCCCCGAAAAACACTTTGGCCTCCGCACACCAGCAACCGGTAGTTTCCACTGCAAGCGGGATAAACAAATAGTTCGCAAGGATCGCGTACTTCTCCCGCTTGCGAGCTGCAGCTAACTCAGCCGCCGCCCGTGCCACTCTCGCGGTACGGCCAATATGCGAAGTATGCGAAGTATAGTATTTAATATAGGTACATTACATTTCAGACTATTTCCAATCGACTTATATTGTCGGGGATATAGACCGTGATTACATACTTACACCTTTTTGATTATTGTCGAGCTCCCGATACTACGCAGCCGACGCGTGCGAAGGTGGGTAGATCGCGCTGTCTACGCAAATACTTTGACATCCACCCGCCTTCTTCAGGTTTTACGTGATCATGATGCGTGCAACTGCGTGGAAATATCGGGAGCTCGACAAAAATCATGGTCTATATCCCGGTCAATAGAAGTCTAATGTAAATAACCGAGAATCATTCAAAACTCTTGATTGCTACGTCAGATTGGTACGGTCAGCCAAGAAAGCGGTTTACCACTTTTCGACTCTACGTTAAACACATACGGTCGAAAAGTGGTAAACCACTTTTTTGGCTGACTGTACGTCATAGAAAAACATGGTCATCATTAATTAAAGTAGTTTCCAATCCATTGAAATTACAACTCTTATTAATTAATACACAACGTGATCAATAGGTAAGGATAAAAACTGATATAAATAAGTACCAAAGACATAATAAAACTCCGTACAGACCGATAAAGTCTAAGAAAAAAACGTACCTCAAAACCATACCGAAAAAGGTACGGTGAGCTAGATGGCGATACACCTTTGGGGTACGCTCGGCTAGATGGCACTAATATTATTATTTGACATTTTAACACATATCAAGCTTATAATGTGGGCCAAATACTCGATCCTCTTTGATAAGTTCATAAAAAAATCATAATTTCTACCTGTTTGTGTCAGAATACCGAAATTAAAACTGATCTCTAACTTGCATATTATTTTGTAATAGGTACATATTCAACAGAATGATTTTCCTTCCTAGATCTAATAATGGCCAACTGCGTTTACACGTTGGCGCTTCATTCAGTTGGTCGTCAGCCGTCAGAGAGGACAGTAGTGAAATATTTACGAAAATAATAAGTTTATCTATGCCAATAATAGTGTAGATTTTAGGAAATAAAATAACCTTGCAAATGTTTAATGTATTTCCTAAAAAAGATAAATGTTCTTATCAGAATTTTCGAAAAATTGTTAATATATCAAATAATTTAATTTTACTACGGGGTTATTATTTTTAATCAAATTTTGCTGACAACGAAAAAGACCTAGAATTTCCTAGCCTTTTCCATTCCACGTCCATCTTTCATGAAGAGCCAATGCCAAGTGATTGGTTCGCCAATGTGTAAACAGCGGCTCTTATCTTGGCCAAGGGGTTTCACAAAGGGTTAGTGGAACCGTTGGCCATATGTGTACAGCGGCCATAACGCTTAATATTTACTTCTTTGTAAATAAGAAATTTGCTTCTCAGTTAACGACAGATATAATAAACACAAAACAAAGAAGAAAATTAAACTGCTGATGCAGAATGAACACAAAACCAATTTGTAATATTTCATACAAGAATCAAGATAACCAGAGACACAAATTCGGCGGTCAGCGTCACGGGTATTTTTTGCGATGGTCTATAAACTTTGTTTTTAATCGTCTATGCTCTTTGGCCGATGGTATCGCGACACATGTTGGGCACACTAATGATTTTTAAGGTTTCGGCGTGACAAAAAGTTTCGACTATTTCTCGTTGGTATGTGTAGTGTTCTTGTATTTTGATAATAACCGTGCCAGTTTGAAGTTCAAATAATTAAAATTCTATTTTTCGAATAAATAAGCAATAATTTAAATTTAAAGAAAAAGAATCTGTCATACTATTTAAGCGAATTATTTTTCTGCAAATAACCTATTCATTAAATATATTCCACAACTATTTAAGAAACAAAAATCAATTTGTTATAAAATCATTGTAATACTCCGCTGGGACCCGCGAAACACCATAGTCGGGGCAGGCCGGGGTGCAGGCAGACCAAAAATGAGATGGCGGGACGACCTGGACGCATTCTACCCAAAATGGCGGGAGAATGCTGACAACAGGGTCGAGTGGAGAAAGCGAGGGGAGGTCTTTGCCCAGCAGTGGGACGCAAAAGAGTCTAATTAATTAAAAAAATACTCCGCTACATAGTTAATTACACTTTCAATATTTATACACATAATTCAACAATCTATAAGGTGCTAAATAATTGGAGTGGCAGACATCCTTTCATAATATGATCAAATTGATCAAGGATCGCAGGATACTTAATGGTGTTGTTACTTTTTGATTTCGCTAAAATACACAGGTATTGATTTGGTCAACTGAAATGATTAAAATTTCATACAGAGCAACTACTAAGCTAAAATCATGAAAAAGAATAGGCCGTTTCATACATTTTGGCCGGTTTGGAGAATAAATATATTCACAATGGCAACCCCATACCTGAAAATAAGCATTTTCTGACTTAAAATAAACCACATACGTGCTACAAAATATAAACGTTATCTCACAAAAACCGTTTCCGAAAAGGGACCAATAAGTCTGCAGCAAGATGATTTATGCAAAACGCGACGGTGTCCTAACGGTAAAGGTTTTTTCTTAAAACTGTGGTTTTGTGACAAACTTAAATAATGCAATCGGTTAAATCTAAAATACAGTGCATTCTGTATAGACTGACGCTGTTTTTAAACTGCATTTTTAAATTGGTAGAAAGTTTTCAGTGTCGTATGCGTGACACTTATCGGGTCGTAAGGGTAGAGTTGCGTTGTTTTTTTTGGATGCGATTCCGGAGAAATCATTTTGCAGGTATCTTTGGTGACATATAAGTTGCAAGTTTTTAATGACAGAAATATTACCAGGTTTGTCTAACATAGTCGTTTTTTTTTGTCCTTTAGGTCGCCATTACGAATCATGCAAAGGGTACTTTATTAGTTTTCATATTTCTAGTTTGATTACTAAAATAAATAAAAAATCTTGTTACCTATTAAAGATAGAGATAAAAATGTATAAAATCTTCTTAAAATCAAGACATTGATCAAAATTGCGTTTCGTTAAAAATAGCCATAGATTACCAATCGAATCCAAAATCCATCCATCAACTCTTTCCCAGCCTTAAATTGAATGTTCCTTACGTGCCTCAAAAACTAGTGGACAATAGGGGTCCATCGAGCTAAGGAGGTCTATCAAAAGGAGATTAGATCGATAGAGGCCAACAATGCCGGAGGCGTAGGAATAGACCGTAAAAAAAACTCAAAGAAACATGAAACGAGGAATCATTCGCATCGTTTCCTTTGAGATCTTATAAAAAACCGTTTTTTCCTTGCAAAAAAGCATAAAAGGTGAAAAAAGTTTGGACAAAGGCCGCACAATGAGGTTTTTTAATGAGTTTTTATGGACGGACCTACACACATGGCCGCTACCTGTGCAATCCCGCGTCCTGTGAGATTTGAACTCCATCACTTTCCGTACTATTTATTAGAAAAAACTATGTGCATACGAAGACACAAAATCAAGTAGATCATCTTACCGTGCAAGTAGACTACAAGTATATAGGTATCCATTTGGTTTTTGGTTTGTATTGCTAATTTTATTTACCAAAAAAAAAACAAATGTACAATAAGAATATCACATCAGCTATTCGTGTTTTGGAGCGCAGTGTAGTGTTCCGGATGCGATCCATCCTAGTAACACCTAAAATACTGCGCTCCATAAATTCCCGTTGGCAAACCTTCAATTTGGACTTCTGACCACAAATTACATACATACACCATGACTGACCACGTTTGGGCATCGTAGGTGAGGACAGGCAGAATACACATGTCAACGAATTTGCGCTTCAGTGACATTGGAAGGTCGCCCTTCATTAGCTCTTTCATGGACCAGCTCTTCCAGGCATTTTGAACTCGGCGCTCAACTTCCATAGTAGAATCAGGGGCGGCTCACTCCGCGATTCTATCGCCGCGCTACAAGTACATGCTGGCGGCCGCGAATTCGCGGCCTAATCAGGGGTGGGGCGCGTTCTCACGGAACGCACGTTCGCACTTTCTGTTGTTACTTTATGTCGCGAGTTTTTTCTAAGGTTCATATGCGATGTCCGCGTGTGGAATGGCTAATAATGTTTAGTTAAATAGACATCATGAATAAAATAAAAGAATCTTAAACAGATCTACTATTGATTTAGTCCCACGGAAAGTTCAAGAAGGCTTGGACTTCAGCAAAAATATTTAAATATTGTGTATATACTTGAATATAGTATATAACATTTTATCTGAGTAATCTGAGTATTAATTCGTTTTAATCCATAGGCAACCCTATCATCCGACGCTGCGCACGTGCGGCTCGTTTCTTTGTTAGAATTTTGTAGGCATTTATAAGGCGGCATTTCGTGAACATCAAAGCAGTGGGCCTTCTGTACTTGTACTATTATATATTCTGTGGTAGAATTTAAATAGTTAATGCCAAAAAAAACACATAAAGCTCAAATCTTAGTCCAAATAAAACACAATGACCATTCGGTCTCCGGATGTACAACAAAACTAAATCAGAATCAAATCTTGTCTATGACTTAAACATGAATAAGGTCCATGAATGACCCATTGAATATTTGGGGGCAGGGTGTGGCCGCAGAAGTGAACAGTCATCAACGCGTAGTGTTGCTAGATCATACTATGTCGTATGATTTTCGTAACTTTATTTAGACATTTAAATAACCTAACCACGCGAATTAATCGACGGATAAATTATCTTTTTTTTCCTCTATGTAATTTTGCAGCTCACTGTACCTAACCCGACGACGAAAATATGGACCAAGCGTATTTTTGGATAGTTTTGTACAAAGATTGTATCACTTGGTCCGAACTCCGAAGAGTACATAAGTATTACTATCGTATGTATTAATTGATTATGGATGTTAAAATGGTATGAAAAATAAGTATAAAACAACGAAAAAAATAATTAAAATAATATGTAATACGATTAAAATGTACTTAGGTATCAATAAAATTATTCATACTAATTTGACTACTGATTGAAATTTGTTATAATGTCTTTTTTACCGTATATATTTGGGTTTTAGTGTATACTGAAGCAATCAATATACTGATTACTCTGGCAGTGCGGCTTTGCCAATATACAAATCAGGTACTTAGACTTAAAAAAGTAGGCGCGAATTAGATTTAATTCCCATGGAGAATTAGGTTTTCGTGGCATCTCCTGACGCGGCATACACCCTCCCGTGAAATTCAATATAGGTTCTAGTTTTGTCTATTATCAATTGCAAAAAGTAATTATTGTAAGGATTTATTATCTATGTTTTTGTTTCATAATAAAAAGCCGTATTTTGGATCATGATTTTAGCTCTCAGTGATCTGGCAACACATCAACGCAATGTTATGACATTTTCATGTCCCTATTAGCATACTGGCCAGGACGGACCTTATGCTAATGTTACTCTGTATGCAACCTTTCACTGCATGTGTTTTGTTTTAAAATGACGATGTGATTTGCGTTGTGGAGATTGAGAAATTCGCAACGGGCTTAGTTGAATTTAATGTTGGAAAGATGACCTCTATTTTAAGGTTCGATATGAAAGTTTTCATTTATAGTATTTTATGCAACTGGCGTTTAAGTGAAGTCAAAAAAGACGAGTGGCGTCAGTAACAATTTGAGGCGAAGCCGAATATTGTTAATAAAGACGCCACGAGTATTTTTTGCCTCAGTTAAACACCGTTGCATACAATACTTTTTCTACGACCATGCACTTACTTTTTAATAGTTTTCTAGAATAACTTTCGTGAAATTCGCACTATTTCCTGTATTTTGACGCCTCGGCCTCCCCATTGTTCCTGCACTCACCCTGTCGCTCGCACTCCCCCCGCCGCCGCCAGCCCCCGGCGCCCCGCGCACCCCCGCTATATCCCTTAAAGGCTTCCTAACAATGCTTTAAGAGCTATATCGTATGCGTGGGTGCGCGGGGCGCCGGGCGGGGGCGGGCATCTTTATGTAGGGTTTTAACGATCTATGCACGACACTGTAAATGACGAATAACAACACGGGAGTAGAATTTTTTTTTAAACATTGTAAACGTGTATACTTACTTATACCTACTAAAGACACCCAACTGATGGTTAAAGCTGAACGAAACTTTTATTCCTGATTATGAGAGTATAACATACAAGTGTTATTATAAATAAAAACCGGCCAAGAGCGTGTCGGGCCACGCTCAGTGTAGGGTTCCGTAGTTTTCCGTATTTTTCTCAAAAACTACTGAACCTATCAAGTTCAAAACAATTTTCCTAGAAAGTCTTTATAAAGTTCTACTTTTGTGATTTTTTTTTATTTTTTAAACATATGGTTCTAAAGTTAGAGGGGGGGGGGGGGGGGACGCACTTTTTTTACCTTTAGGAGCGATTATTTCCGAAAATATTAATATTATCAAAAAACGATCATTCATTTTTAAATTCCCTTATTCATTTTTAAATACCTATCCAACAATATATCACACGTTGGGGTTGGGATGAAAAAAAATATCAGCCCCACTTATTTACATGTGGGGGGGGGGTACCCTAATAAAACATTTTTTCCATTTTTTAATTTTGCACTTTGTTGGCGTGATTGATATTCATATTGGTACCAAATTTCAGCTTTCTAGTGCTAACGGTTACTGAGATTATCCGCGGATGGACGGATAGACAGACATGGCGAAACTATAAGGGTTCCTATCCTAGTTGACTACGGAACCCTAAAAATGAAGATGCCTCATCGACTGACCAACATACTTAATTATTTTATAAACTAGGAATTAAGAAGCACTGTCTAGAGTGTCTAGATTTTGTAGAAATGCTCGTAGCTTGTAGACAGTTGACATAACTAGTAACCGAAGAGCTTGCAGAACATATCAGCAATGCACAACAAGAAAATGTTTAAAATTGCAAACGAGACTTAATCGCGTATTATTATGCCGCCCTTGAAACGTCGGAGGTCAGTGTTAAAACATAAGAAAATGTTGTCCTTCACAATTCCTCAAAGGTCTATTCTTTAAGTTAGTAACTTCTATGTTTACCTTGTCTATAGCTGTCAGACGTTCACATCCTATAAGTTATTTTGCACTTTTTATTTATTATTTTGACATGCCAATATAGTTCGGTAAAGTCATTGACTGCGGGCCCATTACGTTTTATCATTTCCCATAATAGTGCTCCTTACTTCTTACAGTTTAAACAGAACTTTTCTCATATAAATATCGACAATAATCGTTTAATTACTGGTCTATAAGACAGTAAAAAGTGTTCAAATAGCTGTGATACGAAAGCGGGCATCGCAACCGGCACGATGAAACAAACCTGCCCACTCACGAACGATAACGGCCAACTGGCCAAGCGTGAGACGGATAAGACAGTTCGTTCAGTCAGTCAGAGCGTTCAGTCTTAATATAAAGACGCTTTTCTTCAACATATTTTTAATAAACCACAAAAATATTAATAGTGAAATAATTCAACATGCACCGTTACTGACTTCATTAGAAGTTACGATAATGCTTGTCATAGAATAAGAGTAGCACAAAAATATTGTGTAGGTACTGCTTTACGAGTAGACAATAATCCGGCACGCAGAAATAACTATAGAGTTTGGATACATTACATTCTTTCATATCTTTACAATTACCTACTTCTTTAATTGTGACATTAATCAGCAAATTTGCAGCCCAGCCGCCTAGTGGTCAACGATGTTACTTTATGATAGAATTTTCTTTTGTGTACCTCACAAGGGCGAATCCAGCTTCATACTCAAGGAGATGAATGATTACATGATCAATGTGTGTGTCCATCAGCACAGGCTTCAGAGAGGAGGGGGGGGGGGGTCACGTGGCCATGACTCTCTTAAACCGTAAGGTTCGAACATCGGCTCGTACCAATGAGTTTTTCGGAACTTATGACCGAAATGTCATTTGATATTTTCCAGTCCATTTTCAGTTCGGTAAAGGAAAACATCGTGAGGAAACCGAACTAATCCCAATAAGGGCTAGTTACCCTTCGGATTGGAAGGTCAGACGGCAGTCACTTTCGTAAAAACTAGTGCCTACGCCAAATCTTGGGATTAGTTGTCAAAAGCGGACCTCAGGCTCCCATGAGCCGTGGCAAATGCCAGTATAACGCAAGGAGGATGGGATACCAAAATATGGTTCCTGTATAACGGTTACGGTACCCTAAAGTCAGCATGAATGGCGCGATAGGTGTGATCTGAGCGCGTGCGTGGGTCGGCCTGTCATCAGTGACCGCAGAGCTGCGCACTGACAGAGGCGGAGGTTAAATGTGTGTAGGGTCAGAAGTTATCTGTGTTAAATAATAGTTTGTTTAAACTGTTGACCTTTATGTAAGGCCTGCCGGTGTATAATGCTTCCAATTCGTCACTACTTTTAAAAAATCTCGTATCTCACGCTGTTCCTCAAAGTTAAAACGCAGTAAGTCTATATGCATTCCATACATACTTACTACAATTTTCTTTTCATTGAGAGACGAAGATACAAGTTTTTTTTTAAAAGTAGTGACGAATTATATCACTTATCCACGTGGATAATACATCTGTCACTTTCACACTGACATACGTGCCAAAGCGTGACGGATACTTTATCCACATAGATAAGTGATAAAATTGGAAGCATGATACGCCGGCTGAATGCACGCTCATATTGGGCGTGCGGCGTGCGTGTCAAACAATTGAAACTCATACAACGGTTCTGAGTGGACGCTGCATAGATTGTATGCACGCTCGCCCGCCCCGCTACACGCCCCGCTTAACGGCCCAGCCACGACATTGGTCTAAGCGCGGCAGCGGTGAGCAGCAGCCATACGTGCGAATGAAAAGTCCCATCGCTGTGTCTCGCTCCAATGTATGGCCGCCGCTCACCGCTGCCGCGCTTTGACCATTGTCGTGGCAGAGCCGTAACGCTACGCACCGAGCGTCTACTCAGGTACAGTATAAGGACGACTCAGTAGTTACTCTCCGGCAGCGGCGACGCGAAAGGTACCTACTGCGTTAGAAAGCACGTGGCTGAACAAAGTTACTATAAATGTTACTCGACTTCGTCCAAAGTAATATGTTGTTATTAAATACTATTAACTATAAGTATAAATTTTATCAGTCAGAAAACACAAAAAATATCATTATGCATATTATTCTTATCCACGTTTATCCAAACCCGCTTGCATGTATTGCGTACGTACACGACGCGCTTGTGTGCACCCCGCGCGGCGTACTTTTGTTAGAAGAGTTATATACTGTGACTCAGGTCAAATGATTTACACGATCAAATAGTTTGTGTATCAATTTGTTGTATAGAAGTAGTAAGAAAAATGTTGTCATAGCTGTTAGCAAATTGAACATTTTAAAAAACAGATTCATACTTATAAGATTAAAAGATCTGTGAAAAAAGTTACCACTACAAATAATTCGTGTATTTTCTTTCACAGGATAAAAATATCTAGACTGGTAGGTATATTTGTAGGTTAGCGTATTATAGATACCGATCACAAAAGTAATTTAAAATAATATGCAGGCAGTTACTGTTTTGTCAAAAACAAATATGACCTTGAATGTTTATAGTAGAACATTCCAAAAATGAGAAAAAACTTTTTTGAGGTTTTGTCCCTTGACTGTCTTGTGATATGATTGTGCAATAGATTAAATATCAAGAATATTACAAAATCCCTTGCAACATGCCATGTCTGCGCCGTCCGTATACCGTCTGTATTTGCATTGAATGGTCGCGAGTGGACAAGCGGCCCGCGGCCTGTCATTACCGGACGCACAATCTGTCGCCCCTCCCCCGACACAAATTATTGTGTTCCACGCGCCGCGCCGTATGAATCTTGAACATGTTCGGTGATGCGTGAGCGGCTTTTGTTTTTGTCCGCGTAAACAGTAAACAAACTATTATTTGTTCATTTGTCATCAAACATTTTAAACTTAAAAACACATTTTACAAAAAAAACGTAGGTAACCTTTGTGTGCCACCGTCATCGGCAGCGGGGCAGGGCCCAAGCTGAAACCGTCGGATTATCCGCTCGCACCTTCTGAATCTTACCCTTCATTTGATCGAACAACCTGGCGAGTCTTTAAACATGTTGGTCGAGTCTCTTCGTTATGAAACCGTTCGCTGAAAAGAGAGACTATCGAGACAATTATTGTTACGGTAAATAATACATATATATATAATATGTATTATAATAATACATGCAATGTCGGCTGTATTCTTACCCATCGATTGTCCTAAAAGAAACTAAATAAATACGTACCTGATAACTTAATAAAAGTAATAATTGAATGTCTCTATTTTCGCGTACAATGGATAGTGGTCACAACAAATTATTTCAACAGCAAAATAAAACCCAATAATGACATGATTACCTGTGGTTTGTATGTCAAACAATGGCCACTTTCGCGGTTCCGCCAAATGTTGCCAGCTCCGTGAGCAAGCCTGGTGGTGACGTTTGAAAGTTTTTTTATGGACACATGGTTTACAATCTGGTTAGCTGTAGGCTGTAGGTAAAATCTACTTTTATATTGAAAATTTGCACTTTGGTGACATTGAACTGCGAAATTGAATAAGTACTTACTCGCGACAACCCAAAATGAGTTATGGCCTCCAACACAAGAGCATGCCACTTTGCTCGATCTTGAGCGGGATCGCGCCAACTTTCGCCGACGCAAAGTTCACGGAGGTTTACCTACACTCTATTCGCACAATTATATTTTGAGTGACCAACAGGACGGCGTCTCCCCAAGTTTTTTCAAGATGACCTAGCCGATAACGGAGACACGACGGCGAAATTGAATGGACATAATTAAATAATCTATGAGCCATGTTGTTTGAATTAAACTGAATTGATTAGCGCCATCCAGCTCTTTCCAGGAGAGTAAAGTTGAGCCAGCCTGCTCCTGACCTTTTACCGCTATGTAACATAGACCCTGTTTGACCTGCTGGTCGTCCGGTCTATGGAACATCCGTGTCTGATCCAACGCTATTTTCTTGAAATGATTTCTCATCCTTTCATTACCATAGTTCGGAAAGGTTGTGCTATTTGCCTTATAATATGACGTCAGGCATATACCCCAAAAATATCCCCTAAAGAAAATATGTCACCCTGCTTACCACTGTTCATAGTAAGCCTTTATGATAAGAGTTTTGAATGATTCACGGTTATTTTCATTAGACATATTGACCGGGATATAGACCGTGATTACATTTTGATTTTTGTCGAGCTCCCGATATTTCGACGCTGTTGCATATTGGTAATCATACTGGTAATAAGCCACTTCATTTCCACAATTCCTTTTATTCCCCGTGCTATGTACTATCAGCTGTAAAAGTGCATGGCGAATTTATCAATGAATTCATTCATAATTTCTCCATGCACTTTTGCTGCTGATAGTACCTCTACAATAAAGAGTTTAATGACACAGACCTCTTTAACACAACTCTTCGAGGCTTAAAAAACAGAGTTAAAAATAAGTTCACAGGTGTCGACTGTTAGTTTTATTTTTTTATTTGTACCAGTAACACGCTTAGCTTAGTTTAAATAGTTTAATCATTATGTATTTCCAGCATGGAGGTAAACGTCTTAGTGCTTGACATACCTACATAAAATGATAAAAAAGGTCAGCGTTAGGACGTCCTTCCTCTCTTTCCTTTATCCGTAATATCCGTATACATTAAGTTAGATAAGTTACCAACTCAGGTCCGTTGCAACAAAAGTATGTATTTATAATTCTACAACGATTTCGGCACTGTTTTGTCTATTTTCATATGTAATACAACTCAATGTAACTCTTCTGTAATGACTGTTTGTGCCAAAATAAAGAGAAAAAAAAAAAAAAAAAAAAAACATTTCGCATTCCGTTGTTTTTAATTTGAAACGATACCATAGAATGAGTCTTATATGCAAATTACGCTGTGTTGGGCTTTACGTTTCGTATTGACAATACAGTGATTACGTATGTCCTTGTACTGGCAGCCGGCCAACGTTTGCCAGCTTGTTCGATTTTGACAGCGTCTGCCTTCTTGTCTCGTCAAAGTGTCAGGTTGTGATTGTGGTATTCACCATATGTCCGTCTCTTATATTATTTTATAAAATGGAGACATTCACATTGTTACAAACCTGGTTATCTACTTAAGCTACCAGTAGAAAAAAAGGAAAAAAAAACAGTATTCAACTTCATTTGTTTTTCATCTTATGATTCTTTTTTTTTCCTACATCTCTTAGGACGATTTGCACCAATGAAAATGGAGGGTTAACCCGAGGATTAACCCACCATTTTATATGGAATTTGACAGATGACAGCCCACTAACCCTGAGTTGTGGGCTGTGGTTGGTGCAAGTGGGCCTTAAAATTTTGTTTTATAGTTGTGTCCAACAGTGCGTAAAGTTTTGGGATTGACCCGAGCTACATAGATATCAAAATAAGTTACTCACCAATAATTTCAGAGTTGTGTCTTATCGCCATGACAATATTAGAGGTGTGTTCATATATTTGTGAACACCTTGTCCGTTCTGATATATCTGATGGCGACTGTATCACAGGATACCAAATAATCTATACATGTAGACTAATTTAGAATATTGACAGGTACAAAGGCCGCTTTCCGTTTCCCCTAACTCGAATAAGTCATTACACATGACCACCAACGTCTTTGGTTTGGCTTACGCTCCATCGGCCATATGTGACGCCTTTGCCCTTCCAATAAAAACGACGTAAGTCTTCTCCATCAGTAAGGCGTTTATGCCCTTTTTAAGTTAAGATGAGGGTAGTCGCGTGCGCTTTGCGGTGTTTCGTACTCAAAACTGATGTTTAGAGGTAAAGGATTATGTTGTTTGAATGGACAACAGTTGTTTGGACAAGTTGTGACGGTTGTTTTGACCAATTATTTACAGGTTTTGGAGGTTTTTGCAGATTTTATAAAATATGATGAGTTACTAACTGATATTTAATCAATATACCTACGGTTGTATGTAACTACTCGCGTTATTGTATCGCAAACTGTTGCGACATATTTTGGATCATTTAGGAGATCCGTCCTCAGGCATATAGGAGTGCTAGCGGCAGCTAGACCCCGTGCAACATGAGTCCAACCGTATATTTATTAAATACTAGCTTTTGCTCACGGCTTTGTTCGCGCTAAATTCGAAAATTGCGGAGTGCTCCATACAAACTTCCACCTTATATTTTAGGGAAGTAGGGAGTTAAAAAAGCCAAAAATAGCCTATGTCACTCTCCATCCCTTCAACTATCTCCAGTTAAAAAAATCACGTCAGTTCGTCGTTCCGTTTTGCCGAGAAAGACGGACAAACAAACAGACACACACACTTTCCCATTTATAATATTAGTATGGGTTTTAATATTTCTCACGAAAGTTTAACGTCTGCAGTCATCAACTGGCAGGCAATTATGGTCGCGCGATAAATGATAAAACATCTGGCCGTCCCTATCGCACTTACTAATAGTGCGATAGGGACGGCCTGATATTTTATCGTCTATCGCGCGACCATGCTACCCGTGCTGTGCTGTTTTATAAAGGGGTCGTTTAAATAGTTGGTCATTTCGGCACTTAGTTTTGCCTTCAGCCCAAACAGAAGAGGCGAACCAAGGTAAAGTTGACTCAATTTCATCGCCAAAGATTATGAATTATAAGTACTTCATTCTCATTTTCGATTGTTTACTATTTTTACATTTGTTTATTTACCTACACTTTTGAACTCGATGTAACGTCGAAAAGATATTCCCTCGGGACACATATTAACATCCAAAAATTCCTCTAATTTGTGGTTAGGAACAAAGATTTTATAAGCGTTAGACATCTTCTCAGCTTTTACATAAACCTGTTCTGCAGTGACTTTTATTCGTGTTTTCTTATGCACATAATCTTCGATGTGATGTGTGTGGTGATCTTCGATTATGGTGCTTTTGGGTTTGTGGAATACGATGTCCAGGATAATAGTTAAGTGGGAGGAGAAGAGCAGAAAAGTCGATCTCGTCACAGTACGCTAAAAATGCTAGGAGGATGGTAATGAATAGTCGCGGTTATTTCGGATAGGTAGGTTACATTTTCTCATGGCACGGAGAGAAATCTAGAGAGGTGCATTAGAATAATTCCGAAAGTCGTCTAATTTCGAAAGTCGCACAAAAATCACCATTATTTTCATGATATCAAGATTCCCCTTTTGGAATTACCACAACACTTCAGTCATTCGGAATTACCTAATGCACCTTATACCAAAGTTTCTAGGATTATTATTTAGGATGGCAGCAGTTTCAATAGAGAGTAAAGAAAATTTGAAGAGTTACATTTTTATCAATACTATGACGTCTTAACCACACTTGCTATCAAAATCTCCGGCAATTTGGCTAAAAGCTTGGAAAATACGACAAGGCCTCACTGGTGCCGAGCTGGGAATCGAACCCGTGTCTTCTGCTTACGCGGCTAGCGTCATTACCACTAGACCACCCGCCAGCCGTGGTACACGACGAAATTCTTTCGTGTATGATATCTATTTCAGTTAATAAATAATTTATATAATTTAATTATTTGAATAGATCACTTGTCCATAACATGTGATAGTAGTGTGACTACTTAAAAACTTTTAAATATCAGTAAAAAGAACTAGGGAACAAATAAAAATAAATTGTGATAGTAGTGTGACTACTTGAAAAAGAACAAATAGAAAAATATTTTTTTTATTTTTATTTGTTCCCTAGTCGTAACTTTTAAATACTGAAATAAAGCAACGTTACATTATAAATTATAACTCATAAATTGCATCACTGCTAAACAGTTCTAAGTGCGCATCATCAGAACAAAAAAGTGACATAAATCATATTGTGTTCGAGAGTTGTGAAACTGTATAATTGGTTTTGTCTATTTATAATGAGCGGTAAGTGAGCGTAATTAATGTGAGCCTATGATTTTTGTAAGGGAAAAGTTACAGTAGGCTATACATATTTTTGAAAAACGAATGGTATTCAACGATTCATTCTAAGGGGATGGTATGCAATGAGAGAGACATTTAATTACCTTATTTCTATCCTCATTTAAGCAGGTAAACAAGGTTTAAAAGGTAAACATATAGTAATTGTTTATCTTTTAAATGTAGGTATTAAATTGGAATATTAACTAAATATATTACGCAAATAATATGATACAAAGTAGTTACTTGAAAGATCGGTGTCTATTCAATTTACTATTAGGATTGTGTGCAGTTTTTATGGAAAGTTTTTGGTGTTTAAAAAATATATATTGATAATTTTTTTGTTAATTTTATCATTTTTTTTCCTTTCTTGACTCACAATTATTGCGCTGATTTTAGAATGCGCCAATATTTTGTTCAAAATATAATGTATAATTATGAGTTATATTATGGGTATCAGGGTGCTGAATATAGGCTAAATTAATTTGCCTACTCCAAATCATAATTTGATAATAAATTAAATCATTATATGAGCTAATAAGATCTATATTTACGTATATTCAATATCAGTAAAAATTTGGCCTACTGTATTGTCTCCACTGTGGCGATGAAGAGAGATTACGCGTTGCTAAACGGACTGCCCACTGGCGGGCCTATTGTTGTCCAGCTACAGTCCGTTCGAGAAACGAAACAATAGGGTTTCAATTTAAATGCTGGCCGTAATACTTTGTTTTTAATTAGAAGCAGATAGGAAAAAAATAAAGATTAAACACTTAATGTTTTTGAAAAACATAGTATTTAAAATTTTAATGTAGGCTGTAAAAAACGAACGATACTTATTTATACATGATTTCTACGATGCTCTACGTGTCTCGCCTGCATTACTCCGCCGTGGCCGACGAAGTGGTGGAGTACGTTTGCCAGAAGACTGGCTTCACGCTGAGGGTGCAACAGCTGCAGTCGCGTCACTATGTGCACTTCAGCTCGTTTGTTGTGCGCGTGCCGCGGCCGCTGCAGGACATCATCGCGAGTGCAGACTTCTGGCCGAAGGGTGTAGTCTTTCGACGGTTCCGGGGCAACCTGCCGAATTCTACGCCCGGACAGACGACGCAACGAAGCAACGTAACGTCGAGGCTTCGTTGCGAGGTCACCTAAATCTAGATAATTTGTGATGTGTTCATTTTTTCTCACTTTGATGTGTTTATTTGTTATGCTTTTATGTATTTTAGTTACTCAGTGCTTTGGTTTTTAACCGACTTCAAAAAAGGAGGAGGTTCTCAATTCGACTGAATGTTTTTTTTTTTTTGTATGTATGTTACTCACTTTGAAACAGGAAATAGCAAGGCGACGAACAGGTCTGGTTTATTTAATTATTTGTTTATTTTGGATGTATTTTATTAATCCGATAAGAAATCTTTGGTTTATTTTTTTACTCCGTCATTTTTTTGACGGTTTTATTTTTTGTTAAAAAGTTAATTTTTACTGTTAAATAAAAAAAAAAAAATAAAAATAAAATAATAATGATTATACGTGATCATAAATGAAACAAAAATCGACCAAGTCCACTACTAGTGGCCGAGCCAGGAATCGAACCCGGGTCTTCAGCTTACGCAACTAACGTCGTTACTTCTAGACCACCCGGCCGTTGAGGTACCCGAAAAACCCGATGTCAATTCTCTAAGTTATCTCTAAAAAGCTAGGTGCCTCTGACCTTGGACAATTTTTTTCAGAAAAACTATATATTTGGTTAGTAGATCGAACTAATAGGGAGTAACATTTACACTGTATGGTTTAAATAGGCTTATATTTTACAACGTATATTAGGCGTATATTATGACGACCGGTCTGGCTCAGTCGGCAGTGACTCTTCCTGCTAAGCCGCTGTCCTGGGTTCGAATCCGGGTAAGGGCATTTATTTGTCTGATGACGACAGATATTTGTTCCTGAGTCATGGATATTTTCTATGTATAAAAGTATGTATTTATCTCTATTTAAAGTATGTATATCGTCGCTTAGCACCCATAGTACTTAGTTTGAGGCTAAGTTGATCTGTGTAAGGTGTCTCCAATATTTATTTTTATATTTATTTATTATATTTGTTCAACGACCTATTTTAGAAACATTTTTTCTCGACTGTACCTACAATAATCCATCGCCCACATTAAGCTCTCCGTGCGATATGCTTACAAATTTCCCTTCACATCCATCGCAACTAAATGTAAACCTTAATAATACGTATTTAGACTCAATGTTCATACATTAGTAAAGTTGTAGACCGTTAAGAATTAAAACAAATGAATGAATAGGTAGCAAGACCAGGGATCGGATACCGGTATTTTTTTCGGAACGGTTCCGTACGTTGACCCGAGAACTTTACTTTAGCGTTTCTGGTTCCATTAACCGGTATTCTTTTTCGTTCAGTGAACGAACGTTTATGAGTGAGAACTGTTCCGAAGAACAGAATTAAATGATACGTTCTTTAAAGAACAGTTCGCGGGAACGGAATTAAATGATACGTTCTTTAAAGAACAGTTCGCAGGAACGAAATTATTTCGGTTTTTCTATTTCCAAGAATTTGAACGAACAGTGCAAGCGGTGTCGGCCACGGCCATCACTTTAGTAACTTTAGTTTGATTTGAGACTAGCGGTGAGTAAACGTGGCGTCGAACGAAACAAATACGTCGAAAACATTCTGCACCACAACCACAATGAAGTAAGTTTTTTTCTTTTAACTTAGTGCTTTCAATTTTACCGATTTTAAAATTTAAGTAATGTCACGACGCTTAAGTATTTATTTACAGGCAATCGTACAGTCCAAGGTCAAATAAGGACGGGACGCCGCTATTAGCAAGAGCGAGCGTCCTTATTTGACCTTGGTACGGTCATCTCAGGTGTGTGTGTGTGTGTGTGTGTGTGTGTGCGTGTGTGTGTGTGTGTGTGTGTGTGTGTGTGTGTGTGTGTGTGTGTGTGTGTGTGTGTGTGTGTGTGTGTGTGTGTGTGTGTGCGCGTGTGCGTGTGCGTGTGTGTGTGTGCGCGTGCGCGTGTGCGTGTGCGTGTGCGTGTGCGTGTGTACAATATACACTACTTTCCCATTAATTGTGTCGTTAGTACTGTAGATAGTCAATTACCATAGAAATTACATCAGCTACTATCAACAATGGACCTTTAGGGTCAGTTGCACCAAACCGTCTGTCACCGTTAAAGCATTCGTTAAATTTTATTGTATGGACAGTTCCATAGGCGTCTGCTGCGTGACGATGATGTGTGTGTCAAATGTGGTTGATGCAACGGGCCCTTAGTCTAAAAACGTCACAATGAAAGATGTGAAATGTGCAATTAGTCACAAAAATAAATTGTTTTTAGTATTCAACACTCCCGTGTCCCAGAACTCGAAGAATCCCAATTCATCCAATGTTCTTATACTGCTGCGAGTGAAAGGGGCACTAATGATGATATTTATGACTTGATCGATGCACAGAATGAGCCACTGAGTAAGTACTTACCTATACTAAACCTTCATAAACCTAAATACTGAAACTCTGCCCGGTGGTTCGGTGTTAGGGCTTGCAATTATCCGTCCAATTCGAAATCCGGATGATTCGACTCGATATTTGAAAATCCGGATATTCGGATAAAATGGATATTTCGAATATTTTTTATTTTATTTAATAAATCTCATAATTAGTAACATAATTATGTACTACGATACGAAAAACACGTCGTAGGAAATTGTTATTTTATAATCAGGCTTGAGCTGTTGTTCGTAACCTTAATGTTAGGTTAGGTTACTTAGTTATTTCATTCTTGCCTTTTTTAGGGTTCCGTAGTCAACTAGGAACCCTTATAGCTTCGCCATGTCTGTCTGTCCGTCCGTCCGTCCGTCCGTCCGTCCGTCCGTCCGTCCGTCCGTCCGTCCGTCCGTCCGTCCGCGGATAATCTCAGTAACCGTAAGCACTAGAAAGCTGAAATTTGGTAGCAATATGTATATCAATCACGCCAACAAAGTGCAAAAATAAAAAATGGAAAAAAATGTTTTATTAGGGTACCACTAGGGTTTGCTCCCGGGAAATACCGGTACCGAAAGTACCGGGAATTCCCGGGATTTTTGGCCAAGCAAAGAACCGGGAAATCAACTTGAAAAATCCCGGTACTTTCGGTACTTTCGGGAAATATTTTTTAGTGACATTTTTTGCTACAAAATTTATTTATTTCTGTTTATATTATTTAAACAGTTAAAAAATAGGCGTAGGTACAGTAACACGCGCTTAATCACTATTTAATAGCGTGTGGCAGTGGCAGCCTGGCAGCCGTAGCCACCGCGATACCCTAGCTAGCCCCACTAGCCAGTTCAGTTTTGTATTTTTGGTGAAGGTTTGTTATATTAAGTTGTGTATTTATTATTTATGTTTTCGCTCTCAATTCATTTGACTCATTTCTCTGCATGTTATAAAACCGTGTTCGCGAATTTTGCGATAGACTCAAAAACTACCAAACGGATATTTATGCGTTTTTCACCTATGTATGAATAGAGTGATTCTTGAGGAATGTTTAAGGTTTTCTTATTATAAATTAATTATTAAAACATGACATATGTGCTAAAAGTCGGTGAAAATCACGCTGCTAAGGGCTTCAATCGAAAACCCTGCCCGTACGTACCGATCGACTTATAACAAAATAATGTATGGTGGAACTGTCGCTCTGATACATAAATGTAGGTCTAGAAAAAAATTCGGCAATGGCTTATGTCTAACTTTTAATGATAACTGCTATAAACATGCTTAACTTTTAAAAAGATGTTTAGATATATTGTGATATTACGGTATTCCATAGAAATTTTCTCGAGAACGATCCCTCTGACTAGCAAAAAAATAGTGCACCATCTCAAATGTTTTGTTTCCTGTTTGATTCAAATAACATGTTTGGGGAATTTTGTGAGGTTTTACTGCCGGTCGATTATAAATTATTATATTTCTTTAATAGTATTTGTCTTATTTCTTTTACTAAGCGATTAAACATCTCCCAGTAATGGCAAATCGCTTAATCGGAGCAATGTATTGCAACGGTAACCATTTGTGGCTATGGTAGCCAGATAGTAGTAGGTTGCAGAATTCTTCACGATTTTTTGTTGTTGTTGCACGGTATAATCTCACTATGAAAATGACTATGAAATAAAAAAAGGCGGATAAAACAATACACCGAGCGAAGCCGGTGCGGTTCGGTTATGGTAATATATCAATAAAAGATGAAAAATGCCAAAAATATGTTGATATATTTAAAAAAGCGAAAAAATTATACCAGTCCCGAAAGTACCGAAAATCCCGGGAAATCCCGGTTCCATATTGATTCGGTACCGAAAATCCCGGTTCTTTAAAACAGTACCGGTACTGCAATCCCTAGGTACCACCCCTACATGTAAAGTGGGGGCAGATTTTTTTTTTTCATTCCAACCCCAACGTGTGATACATCGTTGGATAAGTATTTAAAAATGAATAAGGGTTTACTTAGATCGTTTTTTGATAATATTAATATTTTATATTAATATTTTCGGTTTTTCTTAAAGGAAAAAAAAGTGCGTCCCCCCCCCTCTAACTTTTGAACCATATATTTAAAAAATATGAAAAAAATCACAAAAGTAGAACTTTATAAAGACTTTCTAGGAAAATTGTTTTGAACTTGATAGGTTCAGTAGTTTTTGAGAAAAATACGGAAAACTACGGAACCCTACACTGAGCGTGGCCCGACACGCTCTTGGCCGGTTTTTATGAAATGACTTCAGTTGCCCATAAGATATATGATTTTATTTTTATGTAATTTTGACTAATATTTGATATTAATGAATTTTAATGCTAGAGACATAATCTGATTGCCATATGAGGCAAAACGTCATGTTGTGATCGTTTAGATCGAATATTACCTAAAAAAGGTATTACCTACCTACTCCTTGTTTAAATATCAGATTGCATTTACGAGGTTTTCATTGCCGATTTATTCAAATGCAAAAAGAACTATGACATATTACAAACACCATTTAGCTTTGTTAAATAACAAGGCTGAATGATCTTTCTCTCTAATAATTTTCACCTCTTATCTTTGATGACTTCGTGACTCCATTCCAGTTACACTTGGGACTCTCGGGTAGACGTTCTTAGCCAGAGGGCCTTACGTTACGTATACAGCGAAAAAGTTTTGGTGTTGCAACACTTGCAACCTATTTTGAAAGGATAAAATGTAAAAGCGTATCTGCTTAACTACTTCATCTTGTTCTGCAGTTCAATACTAAACAGGTCTTCCGCCGCGGGATACATAGAAGACTTCTTTTTGTCAGAAAATTTGAACAGTTTTAGTTCTGTTTGCAATTTATTTATTTATTTATAATGTATTCGGATGCTAACAATAATGAAAGTGCAGCGTTTGATACGGTACTCAGTGTCACTTGATTGATTGAGTTAAATTGATATACATTTACATGAGATTATCCACAAATATTCATGAAAAAAACCCTGCCTGCTAAGCCGCGGTCCCGGCGGATTCGAATCCCGGTAAGGGCATTTATTTGTGTGATGAGCATAGATATTTGTTCCTGAGTCCTGGATGTTTTCTGTGTATATAAGTATGTATTTATCTATATAAGTATGTATTCGTATCGTCGCCTAGCACCCATAGTACAAGCTTTGCTTAGTTTGGGGCTAGGTTGATCTATGTAAGATGTCCCCCAATATTTTTGTTTATTATCTATATAATATAAAGCTACAACCCGACTGACATTTTTCAAAAAATAGGCAGAGGGGGTTTTTGCGGGTGGCAGTGTTTGGTGTGGTCGTATAGAGTTTGGTCCTGCGACCCCGGATAGATCAGACCGTCGGTCTACCGGTTCCGGGTAAAAAAATGTTGGACGGCCTGGCCAAACGGCTGGAGTTAGCCGGGGAGTGTTCGACCAAATGTCATAGAGGACCTTGGGCAGTTTTTGACGCCGCCATTTTTTTTTTCAAAATGGCCGACTTTTTTTTTTGCTGATTTTTCAAGTTTGTCGTAGAGAGCTCAAATTTTGGTCATAGAATCTCCAGGTAGCCTTGATTCGAATGAAATAAAAAAAAATTGAAAAATGCTACAAGTGTGGGAAAACTGGCCACTTTTATTTTGTATGGCAACTTTTAAACCGTAAGAGATAGCCGGGGTGCTCGACCAAATGTCATACAGGTATCCGAGTAGAAAAAAGTTGCATTAAAAAAAATTCAAAATGGCCGACTTTTTTTTTTGAAAAATTTCAAAATGGGTCTAGCGCGCTGAGATTTGGCACACGGCTGGAAGGTCGCCCCAAGATTTATATTCAAAAAGAAAATTTTGAAAAATTCAAAATGGCGGCCTTTGAGGGCCAATTGAAATTTGAATGGAGGTTTTTCTTTTAATTACCATAGCTCCGTAACGGTACAAAGAAGTGAAAAGTGCTCAAGCAAATGTTATACAGTCACCCGAGGTCCATCGAATGGCATTAAAAAAAAATCAAAATGGCCGACTTTTTTTTTTGAAAAATTTCAAAATGGTCCGAGCGCGCTGAAATTTTGCACACGGGTAGACAGCCACCCCAAGATTAGTATACAAAAAGAAAATTTTGAAAAATTCAAAATGGCGCCCTTTGACGGCCAATTGAAATTTGTATGGAGGTCCTTTTTTTAAATCCCCATAGCTCCGTAACGGTAGAGAAAAGGTTAATATTGCTTGAACTAATGTTGTAGAGTTATCTGAGGTCCATCGAATGGCATTTACAAAATTTCAAAATGGCCGACTTTGAAATTTTTTTTTTATTTTCGGTCCGAGCGCGTTCAAATTTGGCACGTGGTAAGAACGGGGCTAAAAATAGAAATGAGAAAAAAAATTTGGAAAAGTCAAAAACGGTGGCGAGAGGGGACAAAGTCAAATTTCCCTACCAGTTTGTATGGAGGGTTTTTTTTTAAATCCCCATAGCTCCGTAACGGTAGGAAAAAGGTTAATAGTGCTTAAACTAATGTTGTACAGTTATCTGAGGTCCATCGAATGGCATTTACAAAATTTCAAAATGGCCGACTTTGAAATTTTTTTTTTTTATTTTCGGTCCGAGCGCGTTCAAATTTGGCACGTGGTAAGAGCGGGGGCCAAAAATAGAAATGAGAAATAAAAATTTTTGGAAAAGTCAAAAACGGCGGCGAGAGGGGACAAAGTCAAATTTCCCTACCAGCCTGAGGGAGCGTTCTACAGCCCGACGGTCATTGCTCCGGTCCAAGTTCCGAGCTGCGTACAGACAGTGCTCCCAAGCAAGAAAATATAAGTAAAAGTGTCTAAAAAGCGACGCGGCGGGCCGGAGGTCCAACTTCCCTACAAATCCTACAATCCCCACAGTAACTACGCGGAGGGCCGAAGGCCCGGAGCGTGTCTGACAGGCTCCCAAGTACGCGAAGGCCGCAGGCCGAGCTGCGGGCAGAGTGCTCCCAAGCACGCGAAGGCCGCAGGCCGAGCTGCGTGCAGACTGTGCTCCCAAGAAAACAATAACAAAAAGTATCTAAATAAGCGAAGCGGCGGGCCAAAGGCCCGACGCGGAGCTTCGAAACCCAGCGAAGGCCGAAGGCCGAGCTCCGCGTAGGGCCGAAGGCCCGGAGCGTCCCTGATCGGCTCGCCGGCGGACCGGGAAGTTGGAGTTTAAACACGACCCAATAGTAAAAGTGTCTTAGAGAAGCGAAACGACGGGCCGGAGGCCGCAGGCCGCAGGCCCGTCGTGAGCTTCTCAAGACACTTTTAATATTGGGTCGTGTTTAAGCTCCAACTTACCTACAACTCTCACAGTAACTACGCGGAGGGCCGAAGGCCCGGAGCGTGCCTGAGAGGGTTCCAAGCACGCGAAGGCCGCAGGCCGAGCTGCGGGCAGAGTGTTCCCAAGCACGCGAAGGCCGCAGGCCGAGCTGCGTACAGACTGTGCTCCCAAGCAGAACGATAATCAAGGTGTCTAAAAAGCGACGCGGCGGGTCGAAGGCCCGACGCGGAGCTTCGAAACGAAACCCAGCGAAGGCCGAAGGCCGAGCTCCGCGTAGGGCCGAAGGCCCGGAGCGTCCCTGATCGGCTCTCTGGCGGACCGGGAAGTTGGAGCTTAAACACGACCCAATAGTAAAAGTGTCTTAGAGAAGCGAAACGACGGGTCGGAGGCCGCAGGCCGCAGGCCCGTCGTGAGCTTCTCAAGACACTTTTACTATTGGGTCGTGTTTAAGCTCCAACTTACCTACAACCCCCACAGTAACTACGCGGAGGGCCGAAGGCCCGGAGCGTGTCTGACAGGCTCCCAAGCACGCGAAGGCCGCAGGCCGAGCTGCGGGCAGAGTGCTCCCAAGCACGCGAAGGCCGCAGGCCGAGCTGCGTACAGACTGTGCTCCCAAGCAAAACAATAACAAAAAGTATCTAAACAAGCGAAGCGGCGGGCCGAAGGCCCGACGCGGAGCTTCGAAACCCAGCGAAGGCCGAAGGCCGAGCTCCGCGTAGGGCCGAAGGCCCGGAGCGTCCCTGATCGGCTCGCCGGCGGACCGGGAAGTTGGAGCTTAAACACGACCCAATAGTAAAAGTGTCTTAGAGAAGCGAAACGACGGGCCGGAGGCCGCAGGCCGCAGGCCCGTCGTGAGCTTCTCAAGACACTTTTACTATTGGGTCGTGTTTAAGCTCCAACTTCCCTACAACCCCCACAGTAACTACGCGGAGGGCCGAAGGCCCGGAGCGTGTCTTACAGGCTCCCAAGCACGCGAGGCCACAGGCCGAGCTGCGGGCAGAGAGTGCTCCCAAGCAATTAATCAAACAAGCAAAGCAAAAAAACAAAAAAGCATAGCTCAAAAACAAAAAGCATAAGCATAGCTCAAAAACAAAAAGCAAAAGCATAAGCAAAGCACAAAAAGCAAAGTACAAAAGAACACCGCGGGGCCCTCGGGCCCCGCGCACCTTTAAAAAACTAGTTTATTTACTTATAGTCATACTTGTTATGGAGAATTTTTGGCCAAAAGCTGCACTTTTGGATGGAAGCAAGCCGCTTTGCATGGTGATAGTAGACATTATAGTAAACGATTTTTTCCGAGGATATCGAAATTTCATCTCTTAGGAAGCCGAGCGTAGCGAGGTGTTTTATGAAAATGAAAAAAATTCTATCTTTTTATTGTATCGTCTGATTTTGACAAAACGTATCTCAAATGAAAGGTATTAATTTTTGTAATTTAAAAAAAATACAAAGAAAAAAAATTTAAAAGAAAAGTAAGAAAAAATAAAAAAAGTAAATTTCCGTCTCGCACTGAATAACTTCAAAGAATGACAGACAAAATGTACAATGTCGATATACAAGTTTTTTTTAATCGAAGACAGATAAATTTTTAGTTGAAAACTGAAGACCGCATCGAAATCAGATCAGCATTTTTTAAGATACAAGTTGCCAAAGTTGGGAAAGATCGCTTTATATGGCCACTTTGAAATTCCTTTGCCAGAAAGTCAGAAATAACATGTTTTTCTGACACAGAAAAATACATAGTAACAGTACACATCAAACTAAAATTAAAAATTACGAGGATATTATAATTTCATCCCTTAGAACGACGAGCGTAGCGAGATCGGTTACGAAAACCGAAAAAAAAATCTCATTTTTTTGTACGTCGTCCGATTTTGACAAAACATGTTTCATTTGAAAGGTATTACTTTATGTAACTTAAAAAAAATATTGAAAAAAATTGGAAAAAAATGTAAGATTTAAAAAAAAAAACCTTAATTTTCGTATCACACTGAATAACCGCAAAAAACGGTAGACACGGTGTATAATTTCGATATATGATTTTTTTAAATTAAATACAAATAAATGCATGATTATAAACTAAAAACCGAATCGAAATCGAATCAGTAGTTTTTAAGATGCAAGTTGTCAAAGTTGGCTTAGTTTGTTTATATGGTCGCTTATAATAGTTATAATATAAATTCCTTAGCCAGAAAGTCAGAAACATTATATTTTTCTTACAGTTAAAAGTATGCATAGGTAATAGACATCATTATAAACATTTTTTTACAAGGATATAAAAATTTCATCCCTTAGAAACCCTTACAAAGACGATCCAATAAAAAAAACTGCCTTTTTTTTGTTTTTCGTAACAGACATCGCTACGCTCGGCTTTCCAAGGGATGATTTTTTTATATCCTCGTAAAAAATTGTTTATTATGATGTCTATTACCTATGCATACTTTTAACTGTGAGAAAAATATAATGTTTCTGACTTTCTGGCTAAGGAATTTATAAGCGACCATATAAACAAACTAAGCCAACTTTGACAAATTGCATCTTAAAAACTACTGATTCGATTTCGATTCGGTTTTTAGTTTATAATCATACATTTATTTGTCTTTAATTAAAAAAATCATATATCGAAATTATACACCGTGTCTACCGTTTTTTGCGGTTATTCAGTGTGATACGAAAATTAAGGTTTTTTTTTTTTAAATCT
Organism: Leguminivora glycinivorella; assembly: GCF_023078275.1. Taxonomy (NCBI): domain Eukaryota; kingdom Metazoa; phylum Arthropoda; class Insecta; order Lepidoptera; family Tortricidae; genus Leguminivora; species Leguminivora glycinivorella. The sequence goes on along the minus strand of NC_062987.1, from coordinate 11,738,501 downwards.
TACATTTTTTTTCCAATTTTTTTCAATATTTTTTTTAAGTTACATAAAGTAATACCTTTCAAATGAAACATGTTTTGTCAAAATCGGACGACGTACAAAAAAATGAGATTTTTTTTTCGGTTTTCGTAACCGACCTCGCTACGCTCGTCGTTCTAAGGGATGAAATTATAATATCCTCGGAATTTTTAATTTTATTTTGATGTGTACTGTTACTATGTATTTTTCTGTGTCCGAAAAACATATTATTTCTGACTTTCTGGCAAAGGAATTTCAAAGTGGCCATATAAAGCGATCTTTCCCAACTTTGGCAACTTGTATCTTAAAAAATGCTGATCTGATTTCGATGCGGTCTTCAGTTTTCAACTAAAAATTTAACTGTCTTCGATTAAAAAAAAACTTGTATCGATATCACAGAGAACCTCCTATAGAGTGGCAGTCTTGTATATTTGGTTCGCGATACGAGTCACCAGTGTTTGGGGTGCGAGGAGCGGGCGGGGAATGTGTTAAGCGCGCTGTGATTGGCCGTTTCAAGGACGGCGGGCAGTCGCGCCAGATGAAAAGGGACAGAAGTATGACTGTCCCTCTACTGACGCGTAAGTGGCCAATGTAAGTTGACCTATGCCGGCTCTGAATAAATTATAAATATGACTTATTTGTGGAATGTAATGCCGTCTGTTTTTAAATTTGAGCTTCTTGTTACCTTTCCACACCATTTCACACTACAGGTGGACATCTTTAAGGCATCAAAATACCCTTTTCCAATTTTTTTGTGCGAAAAACACGCGCTGCTTTCGGGTCTGTTACTTGGTCGATACTGATCGGGCACGGCGAGCGCCCGCGCTTATATCAGTGCAAATACTAGGAAGGCTGGCCACCGCGAGTCGTCTTGTAATAGATGTCTATAGGGGTTGGTCTGTGATTAGGGTTTGCAAAAACCGGTTAACTTTAAAAACCGGTTAATAACCGAACCTATATCTTCAAAACCGGTTAACCGGTTTTTAACCGGTTTTGCGGATTTTTAGTAAATTACCGTACTACGCAATAATATTACCATTACCTTCAAGAATTCTGTTGTTTATGATATCGTAGCAGGTATTACTTGCACGATGAAGATCATTTTTATCCAGTTTTTGGAAATTTTGTAAAATGCAGAAGTTTAAGAACAAAATATTTGTCAGTTGTGCGTTTTCTAAGCATGTCGCGGAGGTCTACAGCTCCCAGAGACACTAGTAGTACAAGGAATTAACGTAAGACAACCAAGATTTACATTTTCCCTTTATTTTAAAAATATCATTTGATATATGCAGTAGAGTCCGGTTATAACGACGCCCAAGGGACCGCTGATATTACGTCGTACTAACTGGACGTCGTACAAAACGAATTTCATTTCGGTTTAAAGATATGTCATTTTTTAGTATGCGTGCTTGCTCATCACCGGCAAATTACTGTCGTATGCAGGGATCGGATACCGGTATTTTTTTCGGAACGGTTCCGTACGTTGACCCGAGAACTTTACTTTAGCGTTTCTGGTTCCATTAACCGGTATTCTTTTTCGTTCAGTGAACGAACGTTTATGAGTGAGAACTGTTCCGAAGAACAGAATTAAATGATACGTTCTTTAAAGAACAGTTCGCGGGAACGGAATTAAATGATACGTTCTTTAAAGAACAGTTCGCAGGAACGAAATTATTTCGGTTTTTCTATTTCCAAGAATTTGAACGAACAGTGCAAGCGGTGTCGGCCACGGCCATCACTTTAGTAACTTTAGTTTGATTTGAGACTAGCGGTGAGTAAACGTGGCGTCGAACGAAACAAATACGTCGAAAACATTCTGCACCACAACCACAATGAAGTAAGTTTTTTTCTTTTAACTTAGTGCTTTCAATTTTACCGATTTTAAAATTTAAGTAATGTCACGACGCTTAAGTATTTATTTACAGGCAATCGTACAGTCCAAGGTCAAATAAGGACGGGACGCCGCTATTAGCAAGAGCGAGCGTCCTTATTTGACCTTGGTACGGTCATCTCAGGTGTGTGTGTGTGTGTGTGTGTGTGTGTGTGTGTGTGTGTGTGTGTGTGTGTGTGTGTGTGTGCGCGTGTGCGTGTGCGCGTGTGCGTGTGCGTGTGTGTGTGTGCGCGTGCGCGTGTGCGTGTGCGTGTGCGTGTGCGTGTGTACAATATACACTACTTTCCCATTAATTGTGTCGTTAGTACTGTAGATAGTCAATTACCATAGAAATTACATCAGCTACTATCAACAATGGACCTTTAGGGTCAGTTGCACCAAACCGTCTGTCACCGTTAAAGCATTCGTTAAATTTTATTGTATGGACAGTTCCATAGGCGTCTGCTGCGTGACGATGATGTGTGTGTCAAATGTGGTTGATGCAACGGGCCCTTAGTCTAAAAACGTCACAATGAAAGATGTGAAATGTGCAATTAGTCACAAAAATAAATTGTTTTTAGTATTCAACACTCCCGTGTCCCAGAACTCGAAGAATCCCAATTCATCCAATGTTCTTATACTGCTGCGAGTGAAAGGGGCACTAATGATGATATTTATGACTTGATCGATGCACAGAATGAGCCACTGAGTAAGTACTTACCTATACTAAACCTTCATAAACCTAAATACTGAAACTCTGCCCGGTGGTTCGGTGTTAGGGCTTGCAATTATCCGTCCAATTCGAAATCCGGATGATTCGACTCGATATTTGAAAATCCGGATATTCGGATAAAATGGATATTTCGAATATTTTTTATTTTATTTAATAAATCTCATAATTAGTAACATAATTATGTACTACGATACGAAAAACACGTCGTAGGAAATTGTTATTTTATAATCAGGCTTGAGCTGTTGTTCGTAACCTTAATGTTAGGTTAGGTTACTTAGTTATTTCATTCTTGCCTTTTTTAGGGTTCCGTAGTCAACTAGGAACCCTTATAGCTTCGCCATGTCTGTCTGTCCGTCCGTCCGTCCGTCCGTCCGTCCGTCCGTCCGTCCGTCCGTCCGTCCGTCCGTCCGCGGATAATCTCAGTAACCGTAAGCACTAGAAAGCTGAAATTTGGTAGCAATATGTATATCAATCACGCCAACAAAGTGCAAAAATAAAAAATGGAAAAAAATGTTTTATTAGGGTACCACCCCTACATGTAAAGTGGGGGCAGATTTTTTTTTTCATTCCAACCCCAACGTGTGATACATCGTTGGATAAGTATTTAAAAATGAATAAGGGTTTACTTAGATCGTTTTTTGATAATATTAATATTTTATATTAATATTTTCGGTTTTTCTTAAAGGAAAAAAAAGTGCGTCCCCCCCCCCCCTCTAACTTTTGAACCATATATTTAAAAAATATGAAAAAAATCACAAAAGTAGAACTTTATAAAGACTTTCTAGGAAAATTGTTTTGAACTTGATAGGTTCAGTAGTTTTTGAGAAAAATACGGAAAACTACGGAACCCTACACTGAGCGTGGCCCGACACGCTCTTGGCCGGTTTTTATGAAATGACTTCAGTTGCCCATAAGATATATGATTTTATTTTTATGTAATTTTGACTAATATTTGATATTAATGAATTTTAATGCTAGAGACATAATCTGATTGCCATATGAGGCAAAACGTCATGTTGTGATCGTTTAGATCGAATATTACCTAAAAAAGGTATTACCTACCTACTCCTTGTTTAAATATCAGATTGCATTTACGAGGTTTTCATTGCCGATTTATTCAAATGCAAAAAGAACTATGACATATTACAAACACCATTTAGCTTTGTTAAATAACAAGGCTGAATGATCTTTCTCTCTAATAATTTTCACCTCTTATCTTTGATGACTTCGTGACTCCATTCCAGTTACACTTGGGACTCTCGGGTAGACGTTCTTAGCCAGAGGGCCTTACGTTACGTATACAGCGAAAAAGTTTTGGTGTTGCAACACTTGCAACCTATTTTGAAAGGATAAAATGTAAAAGCGTATCTGCTTAACTACTTCATCTTGTTCTGCAGTTCAATACTAAACAGGTCTTCCGCCGCGGGATACATAGAAGACTTCTTTTTGTCAGAAAATTTGAACAGTTTTAGTTCTGTTTGCAATTTATTTATTTATTTATAATGTATTCGGATGCTAACAATAATGAAAGTGCAGCGTTTGATACGGTACTCAGTGTCACTTGATTGATTGAGTTAAATTGATATACATTTACATGAGATTATCCACAAATATTCATGAAAAAAACCCTGCCTGCTAAGCCGCGGTCCCGGCGGATTCGAATCCCGGTAAGGGCATTTATTTGTGTGATGAGCATAGATATTTGTTCCTGAGTCCTGGATGTTTTCTGTGTATATAAGTATGTATTTATCTATATAAGTATGTATTCGTATCGTCGCCTAGCACCCATAGTACAAGCTTTGCTTAGTTTGGGGCTAGGTTGATCTATGTAAGATGTCCCCCAATATTTTTGTTTATTATTTATTTACTTATAGTCATACTTGTTATGGAGAATTTTTGGCCAAAAGCTGCACTTTTGGATGGAAGCAAGCCGCTTTGCATGGTGATAGTAGACATTATAGTAAACGATTTTTTCCGAGGATATCGAAATTTCATCTCTTAGGAAGCCGAGCGTAGCGAGGTGTTTTATGAAAATGAAAAAAATTCTATCTTTTTATTGTATCGTCTGATTTTGACAAAACGTATCTCAAATGAAAGGTATTAATTTTTGTAATTTAAAAAAAATACAAAGAAAAAAATTTAAAAGAAAAGTAAGAAAAAATAAAAAAAGTAAATTTCCGTCTCGCACTGAATAACTTCAAAGAATGACAGACAAAATGTACAATGTCGATATACAAGTTTTTTTTAATCGAAGACAGATAAATTTTTAGTTGAAAACTGAAGACCGCATCGAAATCAGATCAGCATTTTTTAAGATACAAGTTGCCAAAGTTGGGAAAGATCGCTTTATATGGCCACTTGGAATTCCTTTGCCAGAAAGTCAGAAATAACATGTTTTTCTGACACAGAAAAATACATAGTAACAGTACACATCAAACTAAAATTAAAAATTACGAGGATATTATAATTTCATCCCTTAGAACGACGAGCGTAGCGAGGTCGGTTACGAAAACCGAAAAAAAAATCTCATTTTTTTGTACGTCGTCCGATTTTGACAAAACATGTTTCATTTGAAAGGTATTACTTTATGTAACTTAAAAAAAATATTGAAAAAAATTGGAAAAAAATGTAAGATTTAAAAAAAAAACCTTAATTTTCGTATCACACTGAATAACCGCAAAAAACGGTAGACACGGTGTATAATTTCGATATATGATTTTTTTAAATTAAATACAAATAAATGCATGATTATAAACTAAAAACCGAATCGAAATCGAATCAGTAGTTTTTAAGATGCAAGTTGTCAAAGTTGGCTTAGTTTGTTTATATGGTCGCTTATAATAGTTATAATATAAATTCCTTAGCCAGAAAGTCAGAAACATTATATTTTTCTTACAGTTAAAAGTATGCATAGGTAATAGACATCATTATAAACATTTTTTTACAAGGATATAAAAATTTCATCCCTTAGAAACCCTTACAAAGACGATCCAATAAAAAAAACTGCCTTTTTTTTGTTTTTCGTAACAGACATCGCTACGCTCGGCTTTCCAAGGGATGATTTTTTTATATCCTCGTAAAAAATTGTTTATTATGATGTCTATTACCTATGCATACTTTTAACTGTGAGAAAAATATAATGTTTCTGACTTTCTGGCTAAGGAATTTATAAGCGACCATATAAACAAACTAAGCCAACTTTGACAAATTGCATCTTAAAAACTACTGATTCGATTTCGATTCGGTTTTTAGTTTATAATCATACATTTATTTGTCTTTAATTAAAAAAAATCATATATCGAAATTATACACCGTGTCTACCGTTTTTTGCGGTTATTCAGTGTGATACGAAAATTAAGGTTTTTTTTTTTAAATCTTACATTTTTTTTCCAATTTTTTTCAATATTTTTTTTAAGTTACATAAAGTAATACCTTTCAAATGAAACATGTTTTGTCAAAATCGGACGACGTACAAAAAAATGAGATTTTTTTTTCGGTTTTCGTAACCGACCTCGCTACGCTCGTCGTTCTAAGGGATGAAATTATAATATCCTCGGAATTTTTAATTTTATTTTGATGTGTACTGTTACTATGTATTTTTCTGTGTCCGAAAATGCTGATCTGATTTCGATGCGGTCTTCAGTTTTCAACTAAAAATTTAACTGTCTTCGATTAAAAAAAAACTTGTATCGATATCACAGAGAACCTCCTATAGAGTGGCAGTCTTGTATATTTGGTTCGCGATACGAGTCACCAGTGTTTGGGGTGCGAGGAGCGGGCGGGGAATGTGTTAAGCGCGCTGTGATTGGCCGTTTCAAGGACGGCGGGCAGTCGCGCCAGATGAAAAGGGACAGAAGTATGACTGTCCCTCTACTGACGCGTAAGTGGCCAATGTAAGTTGACCTATGCCGGCTCTGAATAAATTATAAATATGACTTATTTGTGGAATGTAATGCCGTCTGTTTTTAAATTTGAGCTTCTTGTTACCTTTCCACACCATTTCACACTACAGGTGGACATCTTTAAGGCATCAAAATACCCTTTTCCAATTTTTTTGTGCGAAAAACACGCGCTGCTTTCGGGTCTGTTACTTGGTCGATACTGATCGGGCACGGCGAGCGCCCGCGCTTATATCAGTGCAAATACTAGGAAGGCTGGCCACCGCGAGTCGTCTTGTAATAGATGTCTATAGGGGTTGGTCTGTGATTAGGGTTTGCAAAAACCGGTTAACTTTAAAAACCGGTTAATAACCGAACCTATATCTTCAAAACCGGTTAACCGGTTTTTAACCGGTTTTGCGGATTTTTAGTAAATTACCGTACTACGCAATAATATTACCATTACCTTCAAGAATTCTGTTGTTTATGATATCGTAGCAGGTATTACTTGCACGATGAAGATCATTTTTATCCAGTTTTTGGAAATTTTGTAAAATGCAGAAGTTTAAGAACAAAATATTTGTCAGTTGTGCGTTTTCTAAGCATGTCGCGGAGGTCTACAGCTCCCAGAGACACTAGTAGTACAAGGAATTAACGTAAGACAACCAAGATTTACATTTTCCCTTTATTTTAAAAATATCATTTGATATATGCAGTAGAGTCCGGTTATAACGACGCCCAAGGGACCGCTGATATTACGTCGTACTAACTGGACGTCGTACAAAACGAATTTCATTTCGGTTTAAAGATATGTCATTTTTTAGTATGCGTGCTTGCTCATCACCGGCAAATTACTGTCGTATGTCGTAATCATAAATAGTCGCATTCCTTGAACATCGATTTACGTAATTAATATGACAATCGATTTTTTTATTAAGTAAAACTAGTTTAAACGCAATCGAAAAATAAAAAGTGGGTTCTATTTAGCTCATAAGATTAGACCCGAGGCGAACCAATTGTTAAAATTATTAAAACCAATGCTTCAAAAAGTCACATCGCCACAATCTCATCTTGCTACTTGTAGGCAAGACAGGGGACCGTGCTTGGGGCAGAAATACCTTTGTTTCCTCAATTTACTAGTAAAACTAGGTCTTTTTTAGAGTAAGTTTGCATGCGTATATTTATATGCACCCTTTTCATATGTATAAATGACTGTATGTGTTCTAAATAAATAAAAATAAAATAAATAAAATAAAATAAAACGTTGTCGCTCGTCGTTGTAACCGGACTTGACGAACGGATTTTGCGTAAAATTACGTCGTAAAAAGCGGTTGCCTGTGTGGTGACGGGTTAAGAATTTCACCACCCCCTTTCTTCCCGTGGGTGTCGTAGAAGGCGACTATGGGATATGGGTTAAATTGTGGCGTAGGCGAGAGGCTGGCAACCTGTCACTGCAATGTCACAGTTTCGTTTTCTTTCAACCCCTTATTTGCCAAGAGTGGCACTGAAGCTTTAGTGGTTTCATGTGTTCTGCCTACCCCTTTATGGGATACAGGCGTGATTGTATGTATGTATGTGTATGTATGTAAAAAGTGGTTGGTCGTTAAAACCGGAGTCGTAATAAACGGATGTACATTCATAATATCACATATGAAAACCAAACAAATACCTGTGCTTCCGTTATTCGGTTATTGTAAGCGGTTGGACGTTAGGTATATGCGGAGTCGTAACACTAACCGGACTCTACTGTATAAAATGTATATTTGAGTGGACTCGGGACTATTGTTTAATCTTCACGTTTAATTAGATTATAAAATCATGATTATACTATGACTTCTTTAAGAAATTCAGTGCAGGTGCGTATTGTTGTCAATGAAAAGTAATAAATAAATCTTTATTGTTACAAAACATTGAAGAATTACGTACTTTTGATCCTTTTTTATGCCTAATTTGGTCGTTTTGGAAAATAAATATAGTTTCGGTTATTAACCGGTTAGAGACTTTGAAAACCGGTTTTTAACCGAGGCCAAAAAGTCTCGGTTAACCGGTTTTTCGGTTAACCGGTTTGCATACCCTATCTGTGATCGATATACATTGAACATTGTCGATACATTGTACATTTTGTCTGTCATTCTTTGAAGTTATTCAGTGCGAGACGGAAATTTACTTTTTTTATTTTTTTCTTACTTTTATTTTAAATTTTTTTTCTTTGTATTTTTTTTTAATTACACAAATTAATACCTTTCATTTGAGATACGTTTTGTCAAAATCGGACGATACAATAAAAAGATAGAATTTTTTTCATTTTCATAAAACACCTCGCTACGCTCGGCTTCTTAAGGGATGAAATTTCGATATCTTCGGAAAAAATCGTTTACTATGATGTCTACTATCACCATGCAAAGCGACTTGCTTCCATCCAAAAGTGCAGCTTTCTTTTCATAACTAGTATGACTATTATTAAATAAGGTAGTAGTGCCACTCAAGGAGTAATTTTTGATATAAATCACTTTAATATCGTAAATGTGTTAATTTTACTTTAAAATTTGTTTTCCAAATGAGCTTCTTAAAAATTGCAATGGTATTTCTGTCATTCACAATATTCGAATTATTCGTTTTATCCGGATTTTAACGTGCAAATTATCCGAATTTCAAAATCAGCGGATATATCCGGATTACAATACAAGCCCTATTCGGTGTCACTCCTAAAGTAGGTACTTACAGGCGACCGTACCGACATATGTCAATTAGGGACGCAGTTATTTGTAAAAAAAACCGGCCAAGTGCGAGTCGGGCTCGCGCACAAAGGGTTCCGTAGCAGCAAATATTTAACCAAAATTACAGTTAAATCAACCTATCTCAAAAACTATAAGAGATACTTTGATCAAACCAAAAATCGTTGAAAGAGTTAATTAGCATGCATCACCTCTATTTTTTTTAGAATTTTATACCCCGTAGTTATAAAAATAGAGGGGGGGGGACATACTTTTTACGACTTTGAGAGCTGATATCTCAAAAACCGTTCACTTTAAGAAAAATGTTTTTTAGAAAACTTTATATCATTTTAAAAGACCTTTCCATTGATACCCCACACGGGTATGTACATCGAAAAAAAAATTTTCATCCCTCAGTTACATGTATGGGGGCCCCACCCCCAATTCTTTTTTTTTACTATTTAGTGTCATAATTTTGTAGCGGTTCATACAACACATATTCCCATCAAATTTCATCACTGTAGTACTTATAGTTTCCGAGTAAATCGGCTGTGACAGACGGACAGACGGACAGACGGACAGACGGACAGACGGACATGACGAAACTATAAGGGTTCCGTTTTTGCCATTTTGGCTACGGAACCCTAAAAATGAGAAAGCCTTATACGGTCAACCGGGGTGGCTTTAAAACGCAGGGGTGACTTTGAAAATTTAGTTTTAAAGTCATACTGTAAGTAAATTCGCGATTTTCTATGGTAGATTTACAAGAATATTTATTGATCTATTATCTATCTACTAATTACATGAACAGTTTCAGTAAATAATGAATGATGTTAATTTTAAAGCCGTTCAAATACCATCAAAGTAACCCCAAATTTTCCTAAAGCCACCCCGGTTGACGTAGCTCTCCCGCTCTTACAATCCCGTACTTGTTGGACCTTGGTCGGTTTGGTCGTCTGTAGACAGTGTAGACACTAATACACTCGCCAACTACAGTTGTGTATTCCATGTAGATACACCAAGGGCCCAATTCTCAAAAGCTTGTAACTTATTGTAATAATTTTCTAGAAATGTAAGTACATTATGCAAAATAAATAAGATATTTTTATTGCAGATAAAAGCTTTGACATAGATGATGAAGATCTAGCCTTCAAAAAAATATATATAGAGAAAAAACTACCCCATATCCAAGCGATTCTGATGACCTTGAGTTGGATGTAAGTGCTTATAGTGTGAGAAAGCTGTATAAAATATAATCTGCACTAATTTGTATAAATATGTGTGTTACTTAATCTGTGTGAATTTGTAATAGTGATATGTTTTTAAATGTTTTTAAGGACCAAGATGCAGTCCTTGAGAGAGCACAACCCATGCAATCCATTTATAGTGAACCGGAACCGGACGCGATGTGCCCTTGTTCATGCAAGCGTAATATAGTTGCAGTCGTTATAAGAAAAAAGTTAGAACAAGTTCCCGAAGAGAATTTACGGGCTTGTTTAGAAGATCTCGAAAATAAAATAGAAAAATATTATTAAATGTGTATCAAGATTATGTGTACTCTATCATAATTATAGCTTCAGTGTAAAAGTCAATCATATTTTGGTACATTCGTTAGTGAAATATCGTTATAAAATAAGGGTTATTCCACTAGTCAGAGTTACCACTAAGTTGTTACCAGTGGTAACTACAATGTTATTTTCCCATAGGCAATTACTGGAAAGATTATATCATAAGATTCATAAGTTTTGTTTTATTTTATACACATGTAAAGCATGACCAGAAATATATGACTACGCGCCATGTAGCGGAATTTCATTAAAACTATTTTCTTCATAGTCATCATACTATACTGAACTGTCACTCCATACATCAGAATAACAGCGCACTCCTGCCTGACAATAGTTATTTATATTTCTGGTCAGGCTTTCGTTTCTTAACCATACTTACCATATCCAACGCGATCAATGTTATTTTCACCAAATCTAATGGCAACAGCTGAGACTGTTTCCTCACCTTTAATTGATTGGCCTCAATGGCCACTGCGTAAGAGTCGTTAGAGGTGCACATTGACTTGCCTAATATCAAGGACGATAGATACCGGGACTGACAAAGCCCATACAAAAGTTTACCTCTGAAATGTCCCATACATTTCCGAGCGATTATTTCCGAAAAAATTAACAATATCAAAAAATGTTAGTAGTAAACCCCTATTCATTTTTTAATACCTATCCAACAATAGGTATATCACACGTCAGGGTTGAAATGAAAAAAAAATCTCTCCCCACTTTACGTGTAGGGGGGCGGGCACCCTAATAATGTTCTCATGCAATGATTAGTTGGTTTCGACTTAGCTTAATATATTTTTTGTTCTTATTTATGGTGTCTGTATTTAGCTCTGCCGTGAAAAATATTTAAAGAAATAAGGAGGCCGTTTCATCATCGCCACCAGTACAAAACAAGGTCCCATGTAAGAAGAAAATAAACATCGACGACTTCGATACAGGCACAAGCTTCATGAATTTTAGGCTGTGTGGAAGTAGCAAGTCTTCAAACCTAGCTTATTAAATTGTCATTCTCTAAAACCATGCTTTAATTTTCTACAAATATTAACGCGAAACGAAACTAGGGTGTGCAAACCGGTTAACCGGTTAACCGAAAAACCGGTTAACCGAGACTTTTTGGCCTCTGTTAAAAACCGGTTTTTATAGTCCCTAACCGGTTAATAACCGAAACTGTATTTATTTCTCAAAATTTGGAAAATTAGGCATTAAAAGGTTCAAAAATACGTAATTATTTAAAGTTTTGTAATAATAAAGATTTATTCATTACTTTTCATTGACTTTATTAGTATCTGTAATGATTTTATTTTAAAAATTAGTGCCTAGTCTACTCAATTATACATTTTATACAATACAGTAGAGTCCGGTTAGTATATTACGACTCCGCATAGAGCTAACGTCCAACCTCTTACAACGACATAAGCACAGGTATTTATTTGGTTTTTGTATGTGATAGTAATCATCATCATCATCATCATCATCATCATTTATTAATAATATAAAATTACATGTCAATTGGTACTACAATATGTAGGTATATAGTATGTTACTTAGCTTATGTTATTCACATTCTATGACATATTATTATAACTAAAAATCTCCTTGTGGTCGTAGAACGTCTGCTCGATAAGCCATTTTTTAAGTTTGGTTCTAAATATTGATACACTTTTCGCGTCAATAATATCTTTCGGAAGGTTGTTTACAACTCTTCGACCCATTACATGGCTTAGTTTTTTTGTTTTTGCGAGTTTGTGCGAAGTAAGGGGCAGCTTACCAGCCAGCACGCTGCGTGTTGCGTACCTGCGCGGGACCTCCATGATTGGATTTTTTTCTAGTTCCTCGCGAGTGTTTGTTGCCACTTGCAATATTAGCAGCGAGGGTAGCGTGAGTATACCTAAGGACTTGAAAAGTGGCCGAGCGGATTGACATTGAGGGACGCGAGCGATCGCGCGGACGGCACGTTTTTGTAGTCGAAAGACCCTCTCCCAATCGGCAGCAGACGCCCACAGTTCGACTCCGTACTGCAATAGTGCATGGATAGAGGCGAAGTAGCAAGCTCGGACCGCTTCGAAAGGAAGAACACGGGCCAGCCGTTTCAACGCAAAACATGCCGTTGCGAGTTTTTTGCACATTTGATCTATGTGGCCACCCCAGGTAAGGCAAGTACATAGTATGAAAGTACATCTGTTTATTACGACTCCGATTTTAACGACCAGCCGCTTTTTACGACACATTTTACACAGAATCCGTCCGTCAAGTCCGGTTGCAACGACGAGCGACAACGTTTTTAGTTTTACTAGTAAATTGAGGAAACAAAGCTACTTCCACCCGAGCACGGCCCCCTGTCTTGCCTACAACAAGTAGCAAGATTACATTGTGGCTACGTAACTTTTTGAAGTATTGCTTTTAAAATTTTAACATTTTGTTCGCCTCGTCATCATTTCATCGTGTCATTTGGGTTGGGTCGGGTTTGGGTCGGGTCGGGCCTCGGGTCTCGGGTCGGGCCTTTTTGTATTTTTCGATTGCGTATAAACTAGCTTTACTTACAAATGATGAGCAAGCGCGCATACTAAAAAGTACTTTTCTAACTAAACAAGTCACAATAAAATAAGGTATTAATACTATGATAATAATACCCTGTAAATAGACCTATTGATTGAAATGTTTTAGTAAGTAATAGAGATGTAGATATTACTTTTAATTAAAATAAATTAAATTCGTTTTGTACGACATCCGGTTAGTACGACGTAATATCAGCGGTCCCTTGAGCGTCGTTGTAACCGGAGTCTACCGTATATTTCAAACTATATTTTTTTAAAGAAAGGTAAAATGGAGATCTTGGTTTTCTTACATCAATTGCTTGTATTACTAGGGGCGCTGGGAGCTGTAGACCTTCGCGACATGCCTAGAAAACGCAAAACTGACGAATCACATTCAAACCACACAAGCCTTTTTTTAGCAATTTCCGCATTTACCAAATTTCCAAAAACTGGATAAAAATTATCTTCATCGTGCAAGTAATACCTCCCACGATATCATCAACATCAGAATTCTTAAAGGTAATGGTAATTATTGCGTAGTACGGCCATTTACTAAAAATCCTCAAAACCGGTTAACCGGTTTTGAAGGAAAAGTCTCGGTTATTAACCGGTTTTTTAAGTTAACCGGTTTTTGCATACCCTAAACGAAACCCAGTACTCGCTGTCCCGATTATACATGACGTCGGCACATTATTGCCATATGAAAACGATTTGTAGCGACACTCTTCCAGGGTCAAATAAAAACTTGTCAGGCTTTAGTTACTAAAAAAATCCGGATTTAATCCGGAGTTCGGATTTTGCCCTAAAAATAATCCGAAAATCCGGATTTTATATTATTGCAATCCCTAGGTATAACCCAATCCTTTCAGAAAATATTTACTTTACCACAAAATTATTTTAAACTTTCTTTTTGACATCGAAAAGGCTTTAGTTTTTTACATACCGAATAACTTTATTTCGGTATCATGATTCCTTTTAAGATAATTACATTATGTATAAGGTAAGGAATAATATTTAGAATACCTAAAATATGACAAATTTGCATTCTATTCAAATCAGTACGAGTATACTTCACGGAGTCCAAAACTATACGCAAATCAGAAGTCCAAAACTAGAAAAATATAGATAGAGACTATAGAGAGCGATTGCGGGCGCCGGTCGGCTCGAGCGCGAGTACTTGCGCCGCCGGCGTACGCGTCTGTGTGCGTGCGCCACGCGCACACACAACTTTACTATACAGGGCCTCTCTGTGGGTTCCGCCCCCGTCAACGCGACGGCGATAAAGACCTAAAAATCTGAATTCGTGCTTGCCTCCTGTATCGTCTTAATCCTTTAATGATTCCGTTAACGTGAAACTTTAAGTAGACAGGTTTTATGAAGACAATTGGCCGGTGAGCCCTACAATTTTATAATTTGCCGCCCTTTATACATGGTGTATATTCTATGCTGTTTCTTCCTATCCTAATAGTTTCAATATCAAGCATACACTATCACTGCACGTTCGCTGTTTATACGCCGAAAGTTGCAACTCAAGTAAATGAAGTAAACAAAACAAACAACCTACCTTCACCTTCATTGCCGGCCGCGGCCGGCCGGCTAACCGAAACAGAAATATACATGAACTTCGTGTGAAAAAGAGACAGCGAAAGGCGGCTCGTGCGTCGGCGAAAACGTTCGGCTCTGGCGCTCGCTACAGTCGCTATACCTACTCCCGCGCGGCTCGGAACGAAATAATATTGGTTTTAGGAACGCTAAAATTCTGTTCGTTCATTTAAACGTTACTGTAAGGAACTGTTCTTTGAGGGAACGAAATAAGAACCGAAACCAGCAAGACGCAATAATCCATCAACAGTTTAGTAAAGATCTGACGAAAGTGTTGCTATTCAACAGAAATATGAATAATGTAAGTAGTTTCACTTTTTGATTTAATCTCATTAAAGTCTGTTAGAAACAATTAAGAAACCTTATTAAGTACATGCAAAATGTAGATCATAAGGTAGCATACACATGAAGATAAACTGAAAATAATATGACACGATTCTAGGGATTGACAAAACAAGCTACAGTAGTTCCACCTAAATAACAAAAAAATCGTTAGGCCATTAAATAGATGCGGACGCCACGCACTGGCCGATAATAAAGGCTTATGAACTGAACTTTTTCTACTAAGCTCTTAACTGGCCACCTACAAATCGAATTAAAAGTAAAATCAATACCTATTTTGAATTTAGAATGTCCTTCAGCCCACATGGCGGCCCACGGCCGTCACTTACCATTCAGGACGCGTGGCCGCTGGCTCACTTTTATTCCAAATTCGAATACTATTTCGACAGTTAATTGCAGTCTGACGGTCACGGCTAGGTCTGTTTGACTACCTACTTAATTTCCATTGGAATAGATGGCTTCTGTGAGTTGATCATATTATACATTTATACCTACCGTATTTAATAAAATTAATACTAAATAGTAACTATAAAACATTGCTAGGTAAATAGAAAAATATATGATGTAATTCTCACGGCTCGCTTCATCAAATATTCGCTTTACCGATATACGGAACGGGATCGGAAACGTCAGTGTCTAAAACGATTTTTATTTAAATAAAAAATAACTTTCGAAGCTGACATTATCCGGTCCATATCCAATTTAGAACTGATATTTGACGTACGAGTAAGTAACTCAAACTCTTAGTCAAATTGGCGTTAGTCATTGTGGTCAGTGAAAATGAATGTGTCTGTTTACTTTCCCTTCTGCTCGCAAAATATCAAATTGGCGTTAGTCATTGTGGTCGTGAAAAACTTTCCCTTCTGTTTGATGTTTTGTGCAAAACGATCAAGTTTATTTTAAGGACATTTAGGACAAAACTTTCACTGTTTTCCTTTAGACCTTATATTTAGGTAGCTAATCAGTAACTCATGATTCCATATGGAATTTAAAAACTTTACTGTTAAGTACGTACATAATAACTTAGGTACTGTAAGTACATACACGGTAATGCACATTTGTAATTCCCAAGATGTTATTATCGGAAAATTTAGATGTCAGCATGGACAGATTTTTTTTCGGAAACTGAAGGTTTGGAAAACTTTGACTCCGTTTCGCTCGTGATGTGTAACAATCGTTGTATAAAATTACCGTGCTGTCATATAAATGTGAAATCTATCATTAGCCAGATTTACTTAATAGATCACAACCAGCTAAGATCGAAGGCCACGTTCGATTTGACAGATTATTTTAGTAAACGAATCGAATCCTATCCGAAAACTCAACATCATTTGTTTTGTCTCCACTGTATCTTTTTAGGGTTCCGTAGCCAAAATGACAAAAACGGAACCCTTATAGTTTCGTCATGTCCGTCTGTCCGTCTGTCCGTCTGTCCGTCTGTCCGTCTGTCACAGCCGATTTACTCGGAAACTATAAGTACTACAGTGATGAAATTTGATGGGAATATGTGTTGTATGAACCGCTACAAAATTATGACACTAAATAGTAAAAAAAAAGAATTGGGGGTGGGGCCCCCAT
Source organism: Leguminivora glycinivorella (assembly GCF_023078275.1). Lineage (NCBI taxonomy): Eukaryota > Metazoa > Arthropoda > Insecta > Lepidoptera > Tortricidae > Leguminivora > Leguminivora glycinivorella. The sequence continues at coordinate 11,721,670 of NC_062987.1, read as the reverse complement.
ACATGTAACTGAGGGATGAAAATTTTTTTTCGATGTACATACCCGTGTGGGGTATCAATGGAAAGGTCTTTTAAAATGATATAAAGTTTTCTAAAAAACATTTTTCTTAAAGTGAACGGTTTTTGAGATATCAGCTCTCAAAGTCGTAAAAGTATGTCCCCCCCCCTCTATTTTTATAACTACGGGGTATAAAATTCTAAAAAAAATAGAGGTGATGCATGCTAATTAACTCTTTCAACGATTTTTGGTTTGATCAAAGTATCTCTTATAGTTTTTGAGATAGGTTGATTTAACTGTAATTTTGGCAGGTGTATAAATTGACATAATAAGTTTATTATATTTGCTGCTACGGAACCCTTTGTGCGCGAGCCCGACTCGCACTTGGCCGGTTTTTATTTCTGTATAGATTTTGCTGAGGAGTGCCAAAGAGCACCCTATCTATCTATCTATCTATCATAGTGTAATAATGGAAAAAAATGGATTAGTTACTATTGCTCCCCCCCCCCCCCCCAGTCGAGATTTACCCCGCTGTACCTTACACCTATATTTGTATTTTTTGTGCGGCCGAGAGTTTGCCAGTGTTTTGGTCTAAAACTCAAAACCATCAGACAAAACATGATTTTTATGCCAAAAGTGAAACCAGAACTTCAATCGTGTTTTTAGTAAGAAGGATAATTTTATTAATAAATTAAAGACTGATTTTAATATGTATACGAAGGATAAGTAATGAATTGTAAAACTCGATAAATCGTAATTATTTTTTATGGAAATTAGAACTGCATTGCACATAGTTCAAATTTTAAAAACAAGTTTTCTCAACTTATTGGGTTTGACTACTCACCCTTCGTATCTGTCATTATGTCATTAATGAGTTCCATACTTTTTTTGAGACTGGACTCTTCAAGTTTGATGTTTTTCTTTGGCTCGTGTATAATGTGTGTAAATATTCATTAGGTAGGTAGGTACCTATATTTTTTACCTATATTATGCAAAGTAGTTGGTATTGAAGTAGCCTTCATAAAACCTACACGTGTAGCCAATAAAAATTGTCTAAAAATTTTCACGAGTATAAATAAATAAGTAATAAATAAACAGTATGATAGGACATTCTTACACAGATTGACTGAGTCCCACGGTAAGCTCAAGAAGGCTTGTGTTTTGGGTACCCAGACAACTATACGTATAATATACATACATAGAAAAAAAACAAAGATGTAGGAACAAATATCTGTGCTGATCGGTTCTCTTATTTATCTCCGAAAATTGTGTCTCCGAAATTCGGCCAAAAATATTTCTGCGAAAAGCCAGAACACCGTGCTGATTACACAAATAACCAGGACCGCGACTTAGAAGGCAGGGTCACTACTAGCGATGGGCAATTTCTGAAACATTTCACATGTTACCTTAACTGTGACATATTTCAACTTTTGAAAATTACATAATTGACAAGAAACGTTTCTGAGAGGAATGTTACCGAATAAATTTCAGTTAAATTTCATGTCACTTCTCCGCTACTTCTGACACCAGTAGAACGGGTTATGATTATTAAATTAGTAACTTTACGTCAGTGGCCGCTTGGCTCAGGGGTATCTGTTCCCAGCTGTTATACGAAGGACGGAAGTTCAAGACCGAGTTTAGATTTTTATATATATATATATTTATATTATTTTTAGATTTTTGGTTTTTCTAGTGGCATTTCGATAGCCGAATTTTTTGTACAATATTTACAGTAATACACTCTTTTATTTCCTTCTTGTAAAATTCGAAAGCAATTGTAAATAACACCTTTTGGTTTCATTTTACCTTAGATTTTACAAAGTTTCTATGATAATCATGAGTCAAATTTGACTTAATGACTGTTGTCTGGCCAGTCATTGATTTGTACATTCAAAGTAGGTATATTATGTTATCTTTGTTGTAGTAGAAAACATAATAATCCAGAGTAAGTACTTAAAGGAATTATGTTAAAGTGGTTGCTTTGAACACTAATACCAACGTTGTTTTGATCGTAAGTATAAAATTACACACAATCATGTAATTTATACTTGAAAACTACAGAATTTTAACAGAAAATTTTCATTTGTAACTTACATGAAATTTAAATGAAACTTTCAGTTTCGTAACTTACAAGCTGCCCATGACTAGTCACTACAGACTAGGCCAGACCGGTCGTCAAAAATAATATACCTACTTATTTATTACAAACAAAACTACTGCTAGAAAAACTTCGACATTTCGTCTCATTTTAATTCAGTTTTTTTGTAACTATTCATACGCCAATTGTCCTCTTAGTAACTTAATATGGCGCAACGGACTTTTGTCAAAATATTTACTTAGCCGTCGATTTCGCACAAAAGACCTCTTAAGGGTAATAATGCCCATTCTGCCGGAGGCATGGGATTGTGATTTTAATTTCCAGTGTTCTTAACAATACGTGTCATTCGAGCAACGGAGATCTAGAGATAGATCTTGAGATAACAAGATCAAATTGCGACAAATGGGACATTATTCCCAATCACTTCAGATTTCTGTTAACGTCACATGTAACAGACGAACACGTTGATATCGTTGTATCCATTAGCACAGTATAATAAAGAGTACTATCGTACAGTATGCAAATGCGCCGCCCACCCCCTTCGGTTACCTCCAGTTACCGCATGTCAAAAACGCGAACATTCAACCTGTCAATCTCACTTACGCGTTCACCTACACGACTCAATACCGCTCTTTCATATACATATTTGATCGCCAGTTTCCGAGATGTGCCATTAGTTACGATTGAAACTTGCAGACTCAAATATCCTACGAGCGCCTACGTATTCGTATGTATCATGTCATCATGTCACAGAAAAACCTAGCAGTAGACCAGAAACACCTAATAGTAGCACATGATGACCGCGAGAGTATGTCACCGCGAGATAGGTCATAATTATGTCTTCTTCATTGTATTAATGACATAAGGACGGATAATCTATCTCGTGGCGACAAACTCTCGCAGCTATCATATGCTATACTGCTTCAACACGAGCAAATAGCTCCGTACTAGGTCGATTCAACAAAATTATTTTCCCCTCACTAGAGGCAAATAAAAACGCTCCGTAAAAACCTTGAATAAAGTCAAAAACTAAAGCTTAACGAAAAGTCATAAGGTATACGTAAAATTATTTAAATATATAATTTATGTAAATGGTAACTTTTTACAATCAGGACTTACTGGCTTAACCTATTAGTATTAATACTAAACATGTTCTAACCAAATTAAATATTTAAATTAGCAACATAGGCCTCGTAAGGTGAAGAGAGATTGCGAACACTGAAGATATGCCTAAGAAAAATAATGACATTTTGTTTTAAGCCTTAATAGTTGGTCATTATGTCTATTATTACCTGATATTATTTGACAACTGTAGACCCATATTGCATTTACGCATAAATATGTATTAGCAACATTTTGAGGTAAGTATCCATGACCCAAGGCGAAAAGTACCTACAAAATCATACGATTCCACAAATATAAAACAAAACATTGCATGGTTGCATTGGTAGTAAATATTACAAAAGACTTAGTAGGTATACCTTCTTATTAAGTAACTACGAGTACATGACAGAAAAATATTTTAAGATAATGCATAAAAACTAATAGACAAGTCCTTGATCTTGACTGCAACGATAACATATTCAGCAGTTTGACACCGAATAAAATAACGTCAAAATCCAAAGTTCAACAACAGTCCACAATAAATTTTAAAAACTTAAAACGTAATTTTTCTAAGGATATTTCCATTGTTTCAACGTGTGACGGCGACCAAAAGTGACAAAACGGTGACCTCACCGCGCGGTGGACATGGAGATTTGGAGATGTTTTGTCTTTTTGTATGTAAATTCAAGGCTGTTGTTTTGACCCTGGCCTCCACGTCATCAGGAATAATTAGGAGCGAACTTGACCAAGGGGCCGGAGGTCAGTGGGGTCAGAAATGATTGACAAACTAGCGACGCTAACGATATTTTTTCCCAAGATGTTGCTCTTTTTACCTGAATACGGCAAAACCGAATGTGTTTTGCTTTTAGGAACCTCTGACGAAATCGTTGCACCTTAGATTTTACGATGAGATTCACAATAGTTTTAAATTAGGTACAAAATAAGATGCTTTTAAGTAGGTCTGCTTTAGTATTAGGTACCTACTTTGTGATGATATAATTCGAATGAAAACTAATAAGTAGCGATGTGATAAAAATTAGCTCAATCACAATTTTAAGCAATATTGTGCCCTCTGTTTTTGTTTTTTACTTGTCTTTATTCTACCCGTATCTGGGCCGAATTCCACTAACATTAAGAGGGCGTATAGAACTATTATTCTACAGTTACATAAGCTGTTTTAGAATAGCAATGAAGCAAACTCCGCTCATGGCCGTCGGCTAGGCTACCCCAAAAAATAACGTGTCAGGTGTATGGCACGGCCAGACACCGAATGTTGGCCGCAGTCGACTCGATTTGTAAACAAATTTATTATACAATGACAATCTTGAATAAAACAATACTTACAATTTCTTAGATTAATTTGATCATAAACTTAGGAAGTTATAATTATAATTTATAATTCAGACAATACAATTTTATTTTACTTTTGTCCGCCCGTAATTATTTAATACAAACATATATACTTTTAGTTACCTATTTAGATACTGATTCAATTCATGCTGGCCCGTTTATCTTTAGCACTTCGTGAGATTTTTTTTATGTACCTAAGAACGATTTGAGAAAATTACTCTCAAAGAAATATTTTCGCAGGTCTCTGATGAATGTAAATACGTAAAAATAAAATCAAACTAGCTATCTAAAAGAAACCGCCAAAGCATTAAACAAAAGCACGCTTTGCCCAAACCTGACCAAAGAGCTATTCTAAATTCAAAAAGTCCCAAATTCAAAAGGCTTGGAACACCTGAGTGACCTGGCATTGTCGGACGGGTCAATAGCTCGTGCCTGCCAGTACCACGCGTGTGGGGGCACGGCTGATTACCAGATTAGATTAAAAATAAACGGGACCTTTCGAAAATATTGTGATGTGGGAATTTGCACGTGTTTCGGTAAACGGTATTGGAATCAAACTTGTTTGATGACATTGTCGTTTTATGGCATAATTTTCACAGTTGAAAGATGGCAGTGGATGCCCATATAAATGAAACAGAGTGGAGCAAGGTAACCTAGCGTTGACCTATATAGCTAAATTCGCCGTTTATAATTTGACATGCGACACTCAAGAGCGTTATCAATATTTTTACAGTATATGGTATACTTTAGTTAGAAAGTTTATTTGTATAAAAAATATTTCCCTAGTTTGAGTGATTTATGACCAGGAAAGTCGATGAATTTCCAAACATCACGCAAAGCTGCAATAAAATTCAAAGACAACTTGAGTAATTGATTATTATGATTGGGAATCGATCTAAAGAAAATCTTTATTGTGTTTTTATTGACCCAATTTAGCGAATATTAATTTCCTCAAGGAATTATACCTAAGCGGAAAATATAAAACAAATTAAAACCAAGAACGCATACTTCAGTAGGTACTTTTACATTTTGGTAAAGGGTAAGCGGAGATGTTATCTGGATTCGAATAATGCACGGGCACGCGACTTACTTGGAAAAAGTCGGACCCAACCTCTTTGTCTAATTCTGCTTTTGTTCAAAAGTAGCCCTTGGTAAAAAAAAAACAGAGCACTTGACGATAATTTAATTCTATTTAAATTTATCGGACTACAAAACACGACTTCAGATTGAATTTTGTTTATGATTTTATGAACATACTACTCTACTTACTCATAAAAGTTTAGTTTAGTTGCTGTTGCTGATGTTTTGTTGGTGCTCAATCTCAAACTATTAGGTAATAGTGATCTGTATAAGAATCATAAAATTCGTAAACGTGGCCACTTTTGTTGAAATTACAATAGTTTATGTATGATTTAAGACATTCAAGTGCGTAAAAAAAGTTCGATACGAGTTACGAATCCGAGCCGCGGTCGCGAGCGGTTAGGGTGGTGTAGTGATAAGCACGTTAGCCGCGTAAGCTGAAGACCCGAGTTCGATTCCCGTCTCCGCCACCAGTTGAACCGATCGCTTTTTCTCTGTTTTATGGTATACAGCGCGTAAACCTAATAAGGGCGATAAATGAAACCAGGCATATAATTCAATATTGTTATCATTAATTAAGAGGTGTTTTTGAGTTACTCTTAATTTTCACCCCATAATGAATTTTTGAAAAATTTCCCAGCAGCAACGTACTGTAAACGTGGTTGCGATGACAATCAATGACAACTGTCAACGAGCGGTTAACGCGAGTGTGTTTGCATTACGTTGCGGGCCGAATTATTTTGTATGGATAAAAAAAATATTTCAATTTTAAGTAAAAGTTATCTAATTCCATTTTTTATGTCCTATACTCACCACCGTTAAGAGGTTAGCCCGTATTAGGTTTACACCCTGTATATTTTTAAGTAGGTATAGTCTCTAAAGTGATTCCATAAAATTGATCTTTCATAAGTTTGTTACCTTAAAACTTTTATCAGAAGAAGCTATGCGGGATTGTTCATTATGCGCTGCGCCCATAACTCGCGCGTGCGCGGTAGTGCACACAATGTTGATTGTGCAAAGTGCGCATAAATCTGTGGGAGGCTAGTTTACTTGTGCCTACGGGTTCGTTTGTTATTCTTAGGGTCCTAGAACTCAACAGTAGGTGTATACGTATAGATACAAAGTTTTAGATAACGACAGTAGCGCATTAATCGGAGTACGGCTTCATTATAAGTACGAGTTTAGCTAGAACATATGGATGCTGATAAGCAACAATGTGTCAACCCACACGCCAACCATTTTGAGAAAATGGCGTCTAAAGATTTTTTCTCATTTTTTTGTGTTTCTCTTAAAAAAAATTGTTTTTATATAGATTGTTGTGTTTTTCAGCTATAATACGTTCAGTAGTAGTGATTATTGTAGCTTAATTTCAAAACAAACTTCAATTTGACGAAATAATGCCCTTTTCTTTTATTGCGAATTGTTCGACGACGTCAAACTTTTTCAAGACTGTGTTATGATACTTAAGCCACTTTTGCTAATTGTTTAAAAGTATCTATGAGTCTTAAATAAACATGTTAAAGCACATAAATTGTTGTTGTAAAATACTCTACCTATGCATATTTTTAACTTTATAAGTGTTAAGTAACATATCAGTCATGGTCACTTATGTTATTAGGTATGTAGGAATCAATACATTATTTATTAATCAAACCTTTTAATGATTTTTCTACTCCCGAACTGTTATTCGTCATTTACAGGATTGTGCGTATCGAAAAAACTGAAAACGCATTGTTTGGTTCTGTAATCATGGCAATGCATTGCATTAACGATACGGCGCGCGTGCGCGGAAGGCTTTGGGCAGCTGAGCTGACAGTGCAAACCTTTGCAATACAGGAAACAGTGTGAATTTCGCGAGAATTATTAAAAAAACTGGCCAAGAGCGTGTCGGGCCACGCTCAGTGTAGGGTTCCGTAGTTTTCCGTATATTTCTAAAAAACGACTGAACCTATCAAGTTCAAAACAATTTTCCTAGAAAGTCAAAGTTCTACTTTTGTAATTTTTTTCATATTTTTTAAACATATGGTTCAAAAGTTAGAGGGGGGGACGCACTTTTTTTTCCTTTAGGAGCGATTATTTCCGAAAACATTAATATTATCAAAAAACGATCTAAGTAAACCCTTATTCATTTTTAAATACCTATCCAACAATATATCACATGTTGGGGTTGGAATGAAAAAAAATATCAGCCCCCACTTTTCATGTAGGGGGGGTACCCTAATAAAACATTTTTTTCCATTTTTTATTTTTGCACTTTGTTGGCGTGATTGATATACATATTGGTACCAAATTTCAGCTTTCTAGTGGTTACGGTTACTGAGATTATCCGCGGACGGACGGACGGACAGACAGACATGGCGAAACTATAAGGGTTCCTAGTTGTAGTACCCTAAAAAACTATTAAAAACTAAGTGCATGGTCGTTGTAAAAGTATTGTATGCAATGATGTTTAACTGACTCCAAAATACTCGTGGAAAGTACGCCACTCATATTTCTTGACCTCCTTTAAACGCCTGTTGAATAAAATACTATAAATTAACTATTAGAGTAATGATCATTTCTAGACACATATTTAAATTATCTGTGCTTTTTCAACAAAAAATCGTTACACAAACCAAATAATCATCTTTAAAAAAAAATAAACTACTTATCTAAAATATACAACAAAAACAAAAGTCATTTAAATTATGAATAACTCATGACTTGTACAAGAACAAAACATAAAATATCTTTAACAAAATAATAAACTACCATTCAGTAAGTATTCAAAAATCAAACAATATTTTTATGCATAACACGTCTTAATGTAATTAGTAATTATAAAAAATAGTAGCTTATATTAGATTTTTATATAAACACGTACTTGTAAAAAATGTTTGCAAATTATAATAACGAATATGTATATTCATGACTTAAAATGTTCAATTTCGTACTGAATTTACCATTCATGTGCAAAAATATACTAATGGACTAAGTCATAACTTATTCAAACATAAATTAATATGAACAGTTATATTTTACAATATAGTGTCATGGTACTTACACCAAAAACGAACAATTTATGACCCGAATATAATTTAACAATAATGACTTAATGTTTTATAACACGGGTCGTAGCATAAAACAACGAATAAAATATCATTTTGCAATAATCATTCAAGTCTCATAGAGGGTAACTATGTCATTTTTTGCGTTTTGCAAGAATGAGTCAAGTGTAAAAAAATCGTTGAGTCAACCCTCATAACACATTATTGTAATTTAAATATGTCTTCTGCCAATTACTATAATAAGTTAAGGTTCTTGACACATTAATGCAAAACAGGTAACACACGATAAAGGATTTGTGTTAACCTATTTTTTTACTTTTGGGATAGTGAAAATTTTCAAAATGAAAAGGTCATTTTTGCAAATAGAAGTTTAAAAATCCAGCTATAACATGGCATTAAAATCTCATTTTTTTAGTTTTTGTGGGTTGACACATTATTGCTTATCACCATCCATATATACCTTCTAGTGTCGAAAATGTATCGCTTATTTGGATAAGCCTCAATTTTTTTTGTATTCTATTTTAAGCGCGCGCCTTTGCGGGACCTTTTGGAAACGCGAAAACTGAGTTAGGCTGCGCGGAAAGAAAAGAGTCTGTCGTGAAATTAAATGTCCAAAAACAAAATTTTCTTTTTCCGCACGACTACGTACGAAGCGCTGGTAGCCTAGCGGTATGTACGTGCGACTTTCGTTCCGGAGGTCGCGGGTTTGAACCCCGGCTCGCACCAATGACTTTTTCGGAATTTATGTGTAAAATGTCATTTGATATTTGCCAGTCGCTTTTCGGTAAAGGAAAACATCGGAAACCGAACTAATTCCAATAAGGCCTAGTTTACCCTTCGGTTGGAAGGTCAGATGGCAGTCGCTTTCGTAAAAACTAGTGCCTACGCCAAATCTTGGGATTAGTTGTCAAAGCGGACCCCAGGCTCCCATGAGCCGTGTCAAATTCCGGGATAACGCAAGGAGGATGATATACGTTGCCACATGCACAAACGCTTACGATAACATCGACATCTTGATACCCTTCCGTATTGGCGCGACAAAGCCAGACTGCGTTTCGATCGGCGTCTAGCGTCAAGAATTGTTATTTTGGCACAGAATATATAATAGTACAAGTACAGAAGGCTCACTCCTTTGATGTTCATTTCTAATTTCTTACCTACATTAACAAACGGACCGCACGCGAGCAGCCGACATTGAATTTTATTGCGTCGCGCGAAGGTCGTCACCACTGAATGGGCCGCGAACTCGCGGCCGCCGACATATACTTGTAGCGCGGCGATAGAATCACGGAGTGAGCCGCCCCTGATTTTGGCTAGGCCAGCTGGCTCTTTAAACGATGAAGCCTACAGAACCTAAACGATTAACCATTATGAATTAAATTGACACTTCTCTTCATAAAATTATGACAACTAGAAAAGGAGAATAGCATACGAAAATTCGGAAACTTTTACCGTGGAATTGTAAACTGTCCACATATAATGTTTTCACATATGCTCTGATATCGAATGCAGGAAAGATGTAAAAGATGGCCCCTTTATCTAGGATATCGGTCCTACATCCGATATTGAATCGGATAATAAGATGCGTTCAACTTACAGTAGGGCCATACCGCACGGCTGCGTTCGTGGTCTCACAAATGGTCTCGTCGGAAGATCAGCGCTGACCTTTGGGTCGGCATTATGCTGAAACGGAACCTTTTCGTGATAAACTTACCAATCACTTGTACATTAAAATTTGTAGTCTTAGTCATGCTTTATGCATAATGTGTAGTATTTAAGTTTATTACGAATAAATATTTTGATTTGATTTGATAATTTATGAAAACGATGTCACGCTCTGTGATCGGTTGCAAATAATAGCATAAAGTAAATGAATAACCATTAAACAAATGAACGCCCACCGTACGTACAGACAGACTAGCGCGTAAAGTGTGCTCGTTAATTTATACAAGTGATCGGTGTGGCAATGATGAGTCAGCCTGGGAATATCGATCGCGTGGGCGCAGGATGCATTGCGCAGAGCTGCGCCTGAGTTTAGCGCTGGGGCACACTGGGCCCAGCCAGCGTAGCTGAATAGCAATCGTCGACGCCAGACACCGACATAACCGCAGTCAGAATCTGTCACGCCAATACGCATGAGCGATAGAGATAGATAGCAACGAAACAGATATTATCGTTAGCGTTTGTGCATTTGACTACGTACTCAGGAGCTGCGGCTTAGAGTACTATATAATAGCTGACGCTACGTGGCGCCCCGTATGGCAAATCAAAATTTTCGATGTGTTGTAGCGATTCCTAAAATGTAACGGAAAACTGTGAAAGAAAAATTACAATGTTTTGTTTTAGTAGCCAGAGAACAACAGGGAACTTCACTGTACTTGAAACAAAATATTTTATACCATGCACAAAATAAACAAACAGATAAAATATAAGAAAAACATGGATAGATATTATTTTTAAATCCAATTTTTGTTTATTAAGTCAGGTAGAAATATCACTATCATATCACTATCACTATCACTACATAGTATAAAACAAAGTCGCTTTTTCTGTCCCTATGTCCCTATGTATGCTTAAATCTTTAAAACTACGCAACGGATTTTGATGCGGTTTTTTTTAATAGATAGAGTGATTGTAGAGGAAGGTTTACATGTAGGTATAGTACCCGTGCGAAGCCGGGGCGGGTCGCTAGTAATATATAAAGTAACTGAGTTGAACGTGACGTCACTCAATTCGATTTCTTATTAATTCCATATTAGCAAGACGTTCAAATTCGTTTTGACAGTTCTTAAAATTTCTTATTAATTCCATATTAGAAAATTCGCAGTGATTTGACTAGGAGGCAAGTAGCCTATTTAAGGGGATGAGATACAGAACGTTTTAATTTTGATAAAATAAACAACTGACTGATGTTACGTCAGGTACTAATATTTATTACGTTATTTCTGAGATGGTGAAGGCTACGCGGAAGCTGTCAATGTCAATTTCTTGATACTTAATAAAATGACAATTGGCTGTCCTTATTGTAATAATAATACCATTGCGACCATCACTAATTACTTCTACCATTAATTTACTATTTATATTCTATAAATATTCCACTTTTTTAAATAAGTGGTATTATCACACCAACGCTAAGCAGGAATGCAGTTGCATAAATCTTATTTTTAAACCCCGACGCAAAAACGACGGGGTGTTATAAGTTTGACCTGTCTGTCTGCCTGTTTGTCTGTTTGTCTGTCTATCTGTCTATCTGTATGTCTGTGTTTGTGTCTGTCTGTGGCATCGTAGCTCCCGAATGGATGAACCGATTTAGTTTTTTTTTTGTTTGAAAGCTGAGTTAGTCGGGAGTGTTCTTGGGCCATTTTTTTCAAAGTTGTCCACCCCACTTTTTTTTTGGATTTGGAATTTTTTATGTGGTTTCCACTCAGAATCGCGAGCTCTTTTAATTCCAATGGGAGAAAGAAAGTGCCCCAAGGTTTTTATCCCATTCCGTTACCATTTTTCCATACATTTTGTATGGCGGTAACGGAATGGAAGGTTCGAAAAAATGTATGGAAATCTTGGGACATTTTTTTTCTCCTATCAGGATCGAAAGAGCTCGCGATTCTGAGTATTAATCGCGTAAAAAATACCCATGTTACAAAAAAAGTGGGGTGGACAACTTTGAAAAAAATGGCCCTCTTAGCCATGTTTTATGAAAATCTATCCACTATGTCGGGGGTTTTTCAAAATTTTAATTTTGTGGTTAGGTTATTTACTCTGAAACCTATACCTACATCTATCTACGAGTACAGTACAACTCGTAGTCCTTAAGTAACATATGAAGGTGTTTTAGGTAGTCATTATTATTATTCATTTATTTATCTCTTTTCTTCTTCATTTATTATTATTTATTTATTTATTTATACAAGGAATTCCAACAGCTGTGAATGATACAATATACATTTAGAATAGATAATTGGCTCTGTATTGCTGCAATACAGAGCCAATTATAGGAACTCACAAATAGAGACTGGATGGATAGTTTTTACACAGTAATTTAAATTATGATACACAATACACATGCACATGTGATCGAGATACCCAGTACATTGGATAACCTAAGTGGTATTAAGTAACTCGAAGTAAGAAACAAGATAATTATAATGAATGAATACCTATATGATACTAAGGTACATTAAGTATACATTATGTTATTATTCTCAGTATTTATTTTCTTTCTTAGGCTAGGTATTTTTATAATATGATTATAAAAGTAAAATACAAAACCACATACAAAACAATACAAAATATATAAACACATTATAAAAAACCTACCCTAGGGTGCCGCCAGCAGCGGGGCAGGGCCCAAGCTGCCGGTGGTTAGGGCTGCAGAGAGAGGAACCGTCGGACTATCCGCGTCGTGTCCAAGATCACCGCCTTCTGCATCTGACCCTTGATCCAACCACGAGACTTGGTCGAGACTCTTCGCTATGAGACCGTTCGCTGAAACGACTATCGGGACAATGATCGTCGAATCAACATCCCACATGGCGGTTATCTCGTAAGCCAAGTCTAGGTACTTACTGGACTTGTCCTTCTCGGCTTTCACGAGATTCTCATCATGGGAGATGATGACGTCATTATTATTATTGTTATAAGGGTTATGACTAGTGGTTAATAGTTATCTGCAGCGTTTTGTACATTTCACTTTGCTCTAACTCATCAGATTACATTTTTACAAACATACCTACACCTAACAACTCTCCCCCTCCCCCTTTCTACCCGTGGGTGCGGTAGAAGTCGACTGTGATATGGGTTACATTATGGCGTAGGCGAGAGGCTGGCAACCTGTCACTACAATGTCACAATTTCGTTTTCTCTCAACCTCTTATTAATTGCCAAGAGTGGCACTGAAACTTGAGTAGTTTCATGTGCTCTGCCTACCCCTTTATGGGACACAGGCGTGATTTTATGTATTTATTGTATGTACACATGTACACCTAACGAATACTCCTCCAGGTGTGTCCTGGTCTTTAATCATGTGCAAATAAATAATTGCTTACAAAATGAAGTTAAATGTTAGCTCAAAGATTGTGTGGTGATTGATCCGTCACATTCTATTTAACACAATATAATGCCACTGTCTTGAATGTTTATGTAAATTGTGAAGCAAAGTTCAGAACTACGTGGTTCGACTAATTTTAGGGCGTGGTGTATTGATATTTGGAAGTAATGTAAGAAATTAGATTATAATAGGATACGATTGGAAAGTTTGTGTTCGTTATATTTACCTGATGTCACAACAATAGGAATAACCACATTACGATACAAGTTTTTTTTTTTTAATTATAAATGGGCTTACTCTTGACCACAGACTAGCCAAAGGCAAAGACGTGGCCTAAGTGCGTAAAAGAGGAAGATCGAAACGAGTAGCGATAATGAAATCGAATCTAGTTACGAATTTCATTTTCGCACGTGTACCCTATGACGTTTTTCAGTACAGATGACCCTTAACCCTTTGAAGCTTCGACCTGACAAAAAATGAGCCACTTCTCGCATTAGTGCGCAAAAAAGCACCATCTGAACTGAAATAGTACATTACGATAAAAGTGCTTAAAAAATAAAGTTTTTACGCACTTGTATCGTAATGTACGAATTTCTTTTTCGCACGTGTATCGTACGACGTTTTTCAGTACAGATGACCCTCAGAAGTTTCGACCTGGTATATAATGAACCACTTCTCGCACTATTGCGTAAAAAAATACCATATCTACTGAAGTTGTTATTTGTGGTTCAAGAATAGAATCCTGAACTTGCGAGTTTTTTAACACACGAGAAGTAAAATACATTTGCACAAGAGTGTAACACAAAACTTTTCCCCTCACTAGCGAGGAAACTACAACGCAAAAAATGCGTTTATCACTGCTTCCAGTAGTTCCACAGTAAAACAGGTGGTAAATCATCTTTATTACTAGATTCACCTACTTTTATCAATTTTAAAGCAGTTAATTTGACTTTATTCAAGGTCAAATTACTTTACCCACTAGTGGATAAAATGCGTTTTTACCCGCTGGTATTAAAGGACAAAACACGTGTTTCCGAGCTAGTGAGGGGAAAAATATATTACACCTTAATTATATGGAGTTGCAAACGGCTGATACTAATATTCGCATTCAAGAGTATTTACTCTTCCTTAGATAAAATCTCTTTCTCACTGATCCTCTAATCTTGCTTCATTATAGTCCTATGCTGTCTAAATGAAGTCCTGAGTCATAGTGCGGCGTCGCCATGTTTTTCCTTAATTATTAGGCGGTTGCAGAAATTAATGATCGGATATAACTAAACGTTGGCGGACGCTGAAGATTTAGCTTCCTACTGAAATTTCTATCTATTTATGAAATGTCGTATAAGTGCTGTAGCTTCCTTGTACTTAAGTCCCATTTCGTTAGGTAGGACCTTTGTAAATGCACGCGCATGAAATGTCGTATTTGAATGAACTGTTGAATATTTCTGGAGCTCTTTTTGATTATAGTTTTGAAGGATTCTTCAGTTTTTACGTACTGTGCCTTAGGAACATTGACAATTTCATTTCATTTCATTTCATTTCTTTATTTATTTAATATTTACACAGCATTACAGTTAGGACTAATACACTGTTAAACGATAAAATGACATACTATAAGTACGTAAAAGTAAAAATAAAATTAAAACACTTTAAAAACACTAGACTCCCTCTTATCCATCACCTCACAAAATCTCAGGCATACCTTACAAACATCCGTCCATCGCCACGCAAGTAGGTCACACTCAGGTGTTGACACCAGGAGCGCATTCAGCAGTGCTAAGGCACGAGGAATCGGCGAGTTTCTATACGCCACCGTGCGTGCCGTTGGCACCGCCAGCAAACAAAACTTAGCAAGCAAGTGTTGCGTCTCACCTCCAAGGAATTGAATCCAAGAATCCCAAGAATGAGCTTTGTAGGATACAGGAACGGATAGTATCCATACAATTTCTTATATAGCATTCTTAGGAAAGTTTTCTGGACCTTTTCCAAGAGTAAAACGTAGGTAGATTCATGAGGGTTCCATACTATTGCTGAAGCCTCCAGTTTGCTTCTTACCAGAGCATAGTAGAGGACTCTGATGGCACCTGGATCATTAAAGTCTTTGACATTACGAATGACAAACCCTAGCCTTCGATAGCAACTGGTAGCAAGGGCTCTAATGTCATCATGAAAGGTCAATTTCGTGTCAAAGATGACGCCAAGGTCTTTCACCGAGTCAACTCTAGTAATAGGCTCAGATCCGAGTAAGTATTGGGCATGTATGGGATCATTGGCTCGGCTGAAGGTGCAAACTTGACACTTGGCCGTATTGAAGCTAAGTTTGTTAATCAAGCTCCAACGGAACACAGAGGTAATGTCCTCCTGGAGCGATTCACAGTCAGCCTCATTTTCCACCCCGTAGATAAGTTTTAGGTCGTCAGCATAAAGGAGGCAACGAGCATTACGAATTACCAATGGCAAGTCATTTATCATAATTCCAAAGAGGAATGGGCCTAAGATTGAACCTTGGCTAACGCCAGAACGGGTGGGATACGGATCAGATACAAAATGACCATGCTGGACGTATTGTTGTCGATCGCGCAAATAACTGGCGAAAAATATCAACAAGCTCTGACTGAAACCAATAACGTCAAGTTTATGAAGCAGGACATCATTATCGACCCGATCAAAGGCTTTACGGAAATCAAAGTAGAGGACATCCATTTGAATACCTACATCGAGATGCTCCGAGATAGAATCGGCCAACGTCAGGAGGTTAGAGTCGACGGACCTTCTCGCTCTGAAACCGTGCTAAGCATCGCAAAGAAAGGGTTTCACTTGTTCCGAGAGAGTTCTGTGCAGAATTGACTCGAAGAGTTTTGCCAAGGCAGAGAGAACGGCTATAGGTCTGTAGTTTTCTACATTACTATTATCGCTCGTCTTAGGGATCGGCATCACCCTTGAGGTTTTCCATTGCTCAGGATAAATGCAAGTAGAAAGAGCTAAATTAAATAAAAAGTGCAAAGGCACTTTAAGATGGTCAACACAACCTTTTATAATAAATGCAGGCACATTATCGGGCCCTACCGCACTATTTGGTTTCAACCTTTTTATGGCAAGCTCCAAATCATGCATGGTAATGCTATTTACTTGGATAAGGGTGGCTGATGCTTTCTAACTCGTTTCTTTTCCAAAATTAAGATCGACAATAGTGTATCAAAGCTATCTCTATAAAACTAGGGAACAAATAAAATTATTTTATTATTTTTTTTTTCTTTTGGCGGGCGGGTGGTCTGTGATCAGGAAGTTAACCGCGTAAGCTGACGACCCGGGTTCGATTCCCGGCTAGGCCACCAGTGGGCCTTGTCGTTTTTTCTTTCGTGAATGATATCTATTTCAGACTATCTCTATAAATTGCTTTTACGTAAGTACGGCAAAGAGGCAAGTTACTCAGTTCTATGCTGTATGTTTTACTATATATCTTTGTAGTTGATTGTTTCATTAACAATTGCGCATCGACTTTACATTAAAGCAGTCATTTCTAAACCGATACCCTTGCATTTTTGATTAGCTGATTCGTTGTTGACGTAGACAGAGTTAGTTATGTTACGTAGATTATGTTATTAAATTTAAAAATATTCTACTATCGCAAGATAATTATATTAACTACGAGGGGTAAAATTCGATGGAACATCGTATCATAGCTGCTTTTGGATTTCTTATAAAAATCTTGTAATGAACTTTGACCATGATTAGGTTTTTTTTAGTAGTAGAGACCTGTCGAGAAGGAGATATAAGGTTTTTTTATCGGGCACATTCTGCGGATCGAACAGTGAATACGAGTTAATAAATATCTCGTTTTTATTATCATATTTTATTAATACATAACACAATACACTTTGCTTAATTTATATTCTAAGATGACAAGCTAAGAATTTTAATAAATTGTGTTTGCAATTTTTCATGGAAAGGTTTTACATTAAAAAATCTAAGGAGGCACAGTTCTCACACTATGCTCTATTTTTAGACGTCACTGTCACTATCTACACTATGTGCATAAGTTCCGAGAAATCAGTGGTATCAGCCGAAATCGAAGAAGGAAGGTTTACGACCACTGCTTCTTCGTTTACCCGTTTGACAGATAATTCTAATCTTCAAAGAAACGGAGGTGTGATTGCTATTAAAGCGTGTTTTTTTTAGTTTTTTAAACTATAATTTATTTAAATCTTATTACGAGCTCTATGGCCCATAGAGCCAATAGTAAATATAGACAATGTTGACATTGTGAAAGCATATTTTTCAGTGCACACGTGTGCCAACGCCCTTGAACGTCTTAGGTAAGTAAGTGTTGATTTATTTTCGGACGAGGGGAAAGGGTGTCCATGGCAATTAAACAGATAATTTATGGGCGAAGATCGGCTGAAATAACTGTGGTGATGTATTTTTTCTGCGGCGGGGAGAACATTAGTTCTATGTTGTCCTGGCAGGCAAGCATGGACGGATGATAAGGGAACATACCCAAACTACGTGACCATATTTTGCCGTTTTTTGACCCCCTCCCCCCCCTGCGTGACCAAGCGTAGTATATGCCAAGACCCCCCCCCCTCCCCTTGTAGTTTTCACGTAGTATTTATAAATGAAGTTTTAAATCAATTTTTGCAGAAAGTTGTTAATAGATTATTCGTGTCAAATTTAATACACTCAGCGTCAAAAAAATCGCACCTCTCAATCGGTTTCGTTCAAGCGGTTATAGCCCTTATATTATACAAGGAAAAGTATGACTATGTCAACTATGTGGCCTTATTTAAAAGGTAATCTAACGCTCTATTGGAAAATGCCATAAAACATGACATTTTTCACAAAAAGTTAAAATTTTCAGGAAAAAGGAGTCAACGTGCATACAGGTTAAAAAAAAAAAAAAATTAAAGACAATAAAATGAACAAATATCGAAAAAAAAAATAAAACTAAACTTAAAACTTAGTGTTTCTCCCTCTGGCCCTTCGTGTAGCTTCCAGGCAATCAGTTATGGACCTTTAATCAGTGTCATTACGATCCGTTTTTGAGAAAGTTATCCCACTCCTCAATAACTGCGGCTTCCAGCTCATCGAGGATGGCTGGAGCACGATCTCGCGACCAAACAAGCCGTTTTAACTCATCCCAGATGCTCGATGGGGTCCAGGTCGGGACTCGTTGCTGGCCACTCCATTAAGGTGCATTCCGACCTCATGCAGGGATTCCCGCACTGTCAAGGCAGTATGGCAAGTTGGCAACGGGCGTTGACGTGCATAAATTGGAAGTCAGGTCCAACAAACTCAGCGATGTTCTTCAAAAATCTCCATAATGTAACTGCCAGCAGTTAAGGACCCCTCAAAACGACCACAGCCAGTGCGGGAAACGCAGACGAGATCCGTTTTGCCGTCGATGGAAGTGCCGCCCCAGAACATGCACGAGCCGCTCCCATTTCTGACTGTTTCTTCGGTGCAGACTGGTGTAAAGCTGCTCTCCTTGACTCCTGTACACCCTCTTGCGTCCGTCGTTTGTATAAATGAACCCCCTCGTCTCATCGGGGAACAGAACTTTCCTCCATTGCTGCAACGTCCAAACCTCGGGAAAATTCCTTCTGGCAATTCGATGGCTTCAATTGGGGGCCCCTGCCAGCTCTTCGGGGTAACATTTTCTTCTCCAGCAATCTTCTTCTTCGAGTTGTCCTAAGCAGTATCTGTAGCTCAGCAGCGGCGAAAGCGGTTCCGCAAAGAGGCCGATACAAATGTACCGGTCCTCTCTAGCGGTAGTGCAGCGTCTTCTCCCAGATTCAGGCCTCCTGATGTAGCCACAGATCTCCAGGAACCGCAGCAAGCCTCGTTGCACCCGGAAACGGCTTATGCTTAGGCGTTCAGCAACTTGCTACTGCCGTAGTCCGTTTAGGAGCAGTGCCACCACTTGAGCTGCTTTTTCTGGAGTTGTACCCGTATTCTGAAGGCTTTTTCATTCTGCAATTGTTCAGTAGTGTCCACGGTGACTTTTGGAGTGCAAATGATCCACATGACACCTTTACACCTCCTTTTAAACCCGTCTAGGGTAGCACACCTAGAGACCCATTAAAATCGCATCATTACCCTTTTTTCTAACCACCGTAGATTGGCGATTATTGTTTTTAAGAAAGTTGTATACCTTTTTCTTAAAGGGCTTTCATTGTACTTTAAAATGATACCAATATTGATAGGTTACAGTCAATAAGATTAAAGCTGTATTTTCTTGAAACGAATTTTGGGCGAGGTGCGATTTTTTTGACGCTGAGTGTATTTGTTTAATGACGCGTGTTTATCATATTTTTTTTCCGGCCTTTAAACAATGATTTTCATCCCATCACCTTCATCATCATCACCAGCCTATACAAACGTTCCTCTGCTGACCACGGCTGGGACAATATTCCACAGGTTACGTGACAAAAAGTTAGACCCCCTTCCCCCCCCTGTGACCTAGCGTAGTATTTCGACGAACCCCCTCCCCCCCTAAACGTGTCACGTAGTTTGGGTATGTTCCCTAAGATCTGGCCGCCCCTATCGCACTTACAAATAGTGCGATAGGAACGGCCCGATGTTTTATCATTTATCGCGCGACCATACTACTTGCCTGCCTTCTTGTATAAAAGATGTGGGATAGTTATTATAACTTGAAAACCATTCTTATAGCGAAGTTGTTTCATACCGATAGAACAATGTTATCTTTAAATAAACCGGTATGTAATAAATATTTCTGCTGGTTTTTTAGGTAGGCATTTTTAAAGTGGGTATTTGTCATACATATATCACGTCTCCGAAAAAACATGCAGACGAATTGATAACCTCTTCCTTTTGAGATTTCAATGTCGGTTTAAAAAAAGAGATCTTTTTGTAGAATGCACTTTATTTGAGTTTAAACTAGATTTTAAATAATACATCCAATCCGTCAAACTGTTGTAGGTATTAACATGCGCTTATACAAAATACTCCCAGATAAATATCACCAGGACGAAGTTGAAACAACATTCACCAAACATCATGTCGACACATTGAAAATGTCGCGCACAAAAAACTCTGAATGCGTCTTCGAATCCGATACTTTCGTGGCTATAGCGTTACAAGTCTCAAATTAAGCAATCGGCGTATCCTGTCACACACATGTCACGGGACGAGAAAAAATGTCAAACGTGCAATTATGCAACTACCGGTTGATGAATGATGATAAAGTAATGTTGCTTACACTGAGAGAAATTTGCATTGTGAATTTAACAAGTTCGACTTGTTGCGGTTTATCCGTTTGAATCAGCCAAACGTATGTTTAAAACAATATGTGTCAGGTTGTTTTTATAAAATCGACTTGTTGATTCAAATATATTGCCGATTCAAATGACAAGTAGCTTGTTGTTTGAACCAAAGAGCACGTAGGCGCTATTTTAACCAAAAAACTTGTAGAACGAACATGAAAACTGGTTGTATTTTCTCTCAGTGTATGCATTGTGAAAAAATAATCATGCTTTTTTTTTAATCTATTTACTCAAAAAAGGTTACATAGTATTATTCTAATTATAGTATTTTCGCCAAACTGTATGACAGTTCGTTGGCGAATGCAAGCACTCACTATTACTTCCTTATCGTCTACTGTAAAAGGTAGGTAGTAACAGCAACACACTTGTCCGACAAGCTGGTTTAATTGTATGTACAAAAAAAATCACTTTTTAAGATTGTCACGAAAACACTTGTTACAAAATATACTGAAAATAACTTTTGACAACTTTTTGTGGCTTCTTGAGCGTTGCGATGGTTTCAAGGCACGAAGGTTAAACAAACTTTGCCACCGAGTGAAACACACAATTTCTCACCACACCAACAAAATAGGTACTGACTATAAAATATCAAACTAAATCAAATCCATCAATTTGTTCAATATTTATTTTTAAAATGAAATTTTGCTATCTATTTTCGAACAGCAAACAGAGCCTTGCCAGTTGGTGTGGTGAAAAAATATTATTTTAGGTAGGTACAATATAATTATTTAACTTCAAAAGAGGAAATAAGTAAACGTTATTTTCATCATCGGCAACGCAGATATCATATCCGATTAAACTATAAAAATGTATACACACAAAACACAAATTCAATCACACATTTAGCAATCTACACTACTTATCAACTGTATTATATATTTAGAAAAAAAGATCTGCCACAGAAAATATGATGAAAACTAACACATAATAAACTTTCCGGCATCAACACACAGCCTTTCCTCTCCTTATACTTGGATCCGAACCTCAACTAAGGTTCATATCTAAGCGAAACGCGACATAGTTTTCCACGTGCCCCCTATCGGCGAGTAGCGGCATCGGACACACATGCGTGCTACACATCACCATCCCTTTCACCACCCCCTCGCAATCCTACTCTCGACCGAGATAGACATACATCGGTCATTATGTCCCTCGCTTTTCACTTCGGAAAACGGACCAGCCTATTTGTCTCTATCTTTTCCTAATACATATGAAGATTAGAGAGGAATGGGGATATTTTCAAGGTTGCATCACATACTGGACATTGGATGACCACGGGGTTTCAGCCTATCGTAGCGTGTTTGGTCAAGCCACGGTGCAATTCAAAGGATTCGTATAAAACATGTATAAGTTCGTACCCAAACAATGTGACTTTAAAAAGGTATTCAAGCTATCATTTGTCTTTTGTTTAAAAAAAAAACGTTTCGTATCACTAAAACAGTTGACAACATTTTTCCCAATCAATCAAAGCTAAAACAATTCACGAATTTAAAAATCGAACGCAAAGTTCGCAGAGTTCGTTCAGAAACAATTATGAAAAAGTTCGTTTTTCGCCGGCGTTCTCGCGGCAGTTAAGTCGCGACTGACACTCATAAAACTTATTAAAGTCAAGGACCGACCGAGATAAGTTCCTCGTGGCGTCTTAAGTAAAATAACGCCGGGAAAAATGTGCTCTAAAACTTGGCGGAGTGAGAGTGAAAAATGTAGTGGAGCAGCGTAGCCTCGTGCGTGTTTGAGAGATGCATTATTTAGTACATTTTATCGACAACATTTTTAACCCTTTAACATTTCAGAGTCATTACTAAAAAAAATGTAACCTACATTTTTCTGTAAACATTTTATTTTGCTAGTCTAGTCAACGTTAATATTTTTACATGCAATTCATGTCTACGAACACGTGTTGCTACGAGCGTAGCATTCGTAGCGCTACGGGGAGCGATTTGACTCGTTAAAGAATAGTATTGTTAAATTTTCGTCGTTATAGAGGAAAAATGGTACATCCCTTTTACAATTTTTAAACCTAAGTATTTTTTTTATTTACCAGTTATTTTATTTTTGGAGAAAGTAGGACCAGAGTCTAAGAAAAAAATGCTAACATCAAATTAACGAACTTTTTAATATTTAAGCCGAGACTGACCGCATCTAATAGGTCCGTTCAATTAAAAATTCCATCTCCTAATCGAGTCATGAAATATGCAAGCAAATATTATCCCTTTTCTTTTGTACGCGTTGCATCTTCGCCCCACCCGCGCACGCACACCAACGCACGGCACTTATGATCGCTGGCCGTCTCTGTCGCGCGCGGGCGTTCGCCGCGCGGGAGGGACGCTGCGTCTCGCTCGTTCAGCCGAGGCGGCTGCGACCGCGAGTAACCCCTGGCTAGCCGTACGGACTCGCACGCGCCCTCGTCGGCCGGCCGAGCGAGATGGCGCGACTCGTGGACATGCGGAGGCCGCGGAGCCCTCGCGCGAAGGGACACAGGACAGACGCTCTCGGACATCGGGCGAGAGCGGGCGGCCGGCCGCGCACCTGCTACACCGCTCCGCACACGCGGCACTCGAGCGCGACTATACGTAAACTGAACATACAACTCCTGAAAATCTTTACGTTTTAATCTCTTATCGTTGATTTTAATATACATAAATAAACAGTATTTTTCCGTCTTAACTGACAATTTAGTGAACTTTCTGAAGGACAGTGAAAACAAATATTTCGAACTGAAAAGTGAAGAAGTTTTATCATACTATAAAATCTAAAGTGTGACCAACAGCCACGTTCGCCAAATAACGAAATCGCCTCTAGGTGTGGATTGATTAGATTACACTGAGACGCTCATTCAAGTGTTGATAAGAACGCATGACCAAATTTTGGCGAATAAACATCCGAAGGGCAAACCGGTGCAGAGCAACATGAAAAGAAAAAAGTAAGCAAGTTTATAAGTGCAAAATAATTTGCTAAACATGAAAAAGTTACGAAGATGACTAGAAAATTTACGCAAGTTTTCTGCCGTCGGACTTTCGAGTATCCTGTGACATCTCGACCCCGTTATCAAAAACTTTTTAAAACACTGAACGATAAGCCGTCGGGGCTGTGAATGTGAAGTGACGAACTGTCGCCGTAGAAGATATTTAGATAAAATTCTTTTTGATAAAGAAGTTGTTGAAGATCTAAAAATAGGTGACCAAATCAAGATGAGAATCAAGATGCCAGCTGTACGCATCGCGCAAGGTAAGTTGTAAAACATTTCACAAATAATAAAATCAATGATAATAATTAATGTTTTAAAAACTGCTGACCAGAAAAACATACAAGAAAAAACTGCAAAGCCAGATATAAATGTGGCCCACAAATATTTACAGTAAGATTCTCATTAAATCTCTAATAAGACAATCGCCGTCAAAGGCACGAAATTTAGCGAAACACCGCACACAGCGACACAAACAGCGTACCTCGGAGACTCCATTCACCGCACCGAGCTACTTAATACCCGAGCCCTGTGTCAATATTGACGCAAGACGATTGTGGTCATCGTTGTCCGAGCTGAAAGGGCTTTCATCAGCTGACTGGCGAGCTGGGAGATAAGGGTGCGCGGTCAAACATGTGTGGAAAGTTTGAAGGAAGTTTTTTGATGGAAATTGTGGGATTATTAAAATGGGAGCTAAAATGAAAACAAAAGACAGTATACATTTGAAGAGAAATATACTCTCAAATGTAAAAGGTGCGAAATGAAATCAAATGTAGGTAAATCTATGTATAATAAATTATTGTCATATATTATGTACAAAAAAAAACTGAAGAAATTATTCATGAGAAATTTTACTTGAGTCTAAAACAATAGGGTCGAGATATTTTGTGAAATGTTAAAATAATAAACAGTTTTAATAAATTTAAAGTAAATATCCTAAAAAATAATTTTGAAAAAGACACTAAATAATAACTATCAAACGAGTAAATCAAGAAGATATGACAAAGTTTGTGAAGATGATGAAACCAAAAAAATCAATAAACCAAATAAAAATTACTTAGTTAAGTAACAATCTAGTAAATGTAAAGAAAAAAATAATGGTATATGATTAATAAAAAAATATACAGCAAATATATACCTATCAAACAATGTTAAGTACATTCAAGTCAGCCAAGAAAAAATAAACAAATTATAAAAAAAATTAAGTAATAAACGAACAAAATAAATAGTAAAATAAGTATAATCCAGTACACATTGACCACTACAAATACGAAGAAACTGTTTTACTTCGTTAACTCGTATTTACCATTGTCGCGCGTTCCCACTGGCCAACAGTTATATATTTTAATTGCACATTGTTGCACTCAATATTTCTCATGCTTTACTTTGGCTTAAATTAAACGGACGATATATCTCGTTCTCTGGCGGAAATTGTAACTGTTGCTTTTTGTTTGTAGTGCAAACCTGTGTTTAAGCTGCCTTTCAGTATTGTTGGTTTGATGATGAATTTTAATTTGTGAAATGTGAAAAGAAAGTTTTTTCACATCGGATCGATAGAAGCGGTAGAATTTTCTCTAAGATATATATATGTTATGTTCATGTAAAAATTATAAGTCACGAATTTTAGATTTGTTATAAGCGAATTTTGGGAAACACCAAGATTTTATCAACTCAAGCAGCACTCTTCGCTTATTAAATTTATCCATTCAATTCATTTAAAGTCTTACTGTATCAATAACCAGGATTATATTACAAGATTCACAAATGAGTCAAGAAAATAATCAACAAATTAACTGTAAACACAAATTTGCATCACTAACTGTAATTATTCCTAGAAGGTCGGCATCATAAAATTAAATATTCCATGATTTCTGCGTGCAATACTCATTGAGAGCGGAGCGGTGTGCACGCGCACGGCATCTCAAAGCTGTTATCGCACACATGGGCAATTAGTCCAAGTTGACCGGAGGCGACGGACCACTCTCATTGGTCGCTGCCACCATGACGTCACCGACATCTGCGGCCGTCGCGCCCGATTGGTCGACACGCGTCATTTCGTCGATGACACGTTTGTTCTTATTTTGAACGTAAGAAGTTCGAGGTACTCAGTTTTTGCCGTTCCCAACAATGGAATCTCGAACCCCATTCGTATACTTGAACAAACCTTTTGTGTGGATATACATAGCTAGGTATAGCTTACAAAAACGTTGTAATTGCCTTGTACATTTTTTTAAATCCAAGGATACATTATCGTTAACTCTAATTAGGGATGTTGCATTAAATGACACCGTGTCATGGAGCATTAAAAATTTAAACGATTCAGGGACAGGTTTTAACGTAATCCCAATTACGCCTAAGGGTAGACAAGGAAACCTTTCTGCTTTTTAAAACCCTCCTCAAAAGTGTAAATTCAGGAATCGTAAAATCACTTTACCAGGTACGAGGCTAGACGGGAGACACCGCGGTAACTTTTCAACAAACTTTTTTGAACGGCGAGCGCAAAGTTAACTTTGAGGTATATGTACGGCGAGCGCGACGTTGCCAAGCTAAAACACTGCACATGCTGAAAATATTAAACGTGCGGGGTCATATAGTGGTCAGTTGGTAACCAAGTTTCCTCAGCACGATTTTTTTGGACAAAGCGTATCAATTGTTCCCTTTTTAGGGTTCCGTACCTCAAAAGGAAAAAACGGAACCCTTATAGGATCACTTTGTTGTCCGTCTGTCCGTCCGTCCGTCCGTCTGTCAAGACCCTTTTTCTCAGGAACGCGTGGAGGTATGAAGCTGAAATTTATATCAATTACTCAGGTCTACTGTCCCTTGAAGCTGTGAAAAAATCAAACTTCTAAGCCAACGCAATCAAAAGATACAGCCGTTTATGCCGCAAATTTTCGACACTTGCAAGGGAATCAAAACCTACAGGGTGCTTCCCGTGAACTCAGAATCTTGAAATTTGGTACGAAGCAACGTCTTATAGCATAGATAAAGGAAAAATTACGAAAACCATAAATTTTTAGTTACATCACATAATATATTTTTTTTTAATAATTTTAACCTTACTACCCATTTCCTTTCCATTTGTACGAAACCCTCGGTGCGCGAGTCCGACTCGCACTTGGACGTTTTTTCATGACCAGGCCGAAGAAAACTTCAAAAAGTGAGCGTGCTAAAAATACAATTTTACTCAAAAACTATTAAATATATATACTCGTATTAAACAAATAAACTTTTTTTATATTTTAGTAAAATAATTAATGAAATAGTAAGTAGTTACTTAATAATTTTCCAAATACAGTAGAACCCGCTTAAAACGATTCTGAGGGGACCCAGCCAAAAAAGCGTATTATACGGGAAATCGTATTAAACGTGAAAAAATTGTGATTTTTAATCGTAAACTTTTAATATGGTTATTTTTACTTGGAGCGATAATGCTTTTCTTCTTATTTTTGACATCACTAAACCAAAGATGGGACAAAGAATTCAGAAACTCAACACCGCAGCAGTGATAATGAGCGAAGTGTATGTAGGTAGCAGTGGCGGTTGGTGAAAAATTCTGCTAGGCAACACTGAGCACAAAAGAAACCTACCTTGACATTAGGTACTTTAAGAGTAATCAATTTTAGGCAAGCCGGTGGGAATCGGCTTGTATGAACCAGCCGCTGCTGGTAGGTAGGTTTTTTATAGGTACTAACTATCGCACTACCCGCTGAGTTAGGACAGGTTAGGACGACAAATTACAAATTTATCTTTACGGGTGTCGGTGTCGCCAGAATCGCGTAATTAGTACAGTACAATTAGTTCCGATTGTTGTCACCCGCATAAATAAAGTTGTAAAGTAATGCAAGGTGGGTGGTTTTAGATGGTGTATTAAGCGGGGACGCGAGTCGTATTAACCGTGAAAAAATGTCTGAAAACAAGTGTCAAATTGTGGGGACCGGCGTAAAATGGCGTAATATGCGGGAAATCGTATTAAACGTGATCGTTTTAACCGGGTTCTACTGTAGAAATATTTATATTTCGCAACTATATTAGAGGTGAAACACGTACACTAGTAGGAACAGTGTAAATGGCACATCTGCGCGGTTAACTTTTTATAGTCTATGATTGCGTCACCAAAATGGCGGCAGTGTCGCTCCCGCTCGCGAGTTTGTAGAATATTCAATCTTAAAATATTATAGACGAGTTTTTTGTTTAATTTACCGATGAAATGTCACACCTTGGCTTTTATTTGATTTCCTCGAGTGATTAGTACAATTTTTAAGCACACAAGAAGGCATTATTCACGTGGAAAGTATGTGCATCACAGCACGTCACTGCACCGCAAGGACCTGGTAAGGACTGACAACGTTGCGGTCCATTGGACCGCAGTGGGGTGTGTAAAAATTCTCTTAGCAACGTCGCCTCTAGTACGTAGTACATATACCTCAATGACGTGGGCACAACCTTTTTGCAACGAGTTTTTGTCGCTAATTGATATGGTTTTTTGTTTGGTTATCTGGCTTTTAATTGGTATTGTCTGTTGCATTATGTGACTGTATTCTCTACGTTTGTCTTAAAACGGAATTTTTTAGACAATTTTTTGTGATATTATAAATCCGTCGCTAAACAGAATCAGAAAGTAAGTAACTTATAGTAAATCCGCTAATACAAGCACTAAAATCTTTTATTTAAGTACTGTACTTGTATGCTCAATATATTTTTCTTCATAGACCTCTTTCAAGCATCTAAATATTCTAAATATATTACAGTTGTATTTCGTTTTGATGCCGTTGGATCCGGTACAAAATTGAATGAATGCTACATAAAAGAGCCGCACGTCAATTTAAACATTGCTTATATCTTGTCCATTCCCGCTTGGCGATTCAATATGTCTTCATTAAGGATATCGCAGAATCGCATTACAACCGGATTTATCGATCACGATGCCATGTTACTTATAGCTCTATCACTGACCTCAACGTAATTATAGTAATTATGATAATAATAACATTGAATACTGGAAAAACATTTGTATTAACAATTGTAATTGCGAGTGTAGGCGAAAGAAAATCAATGGCCGAGGCCGATGGAAATTCTTTATGTTAATTAAGGCAGAATGTTATTAACAACAAATAAATAAATATGAACATACTTTTCAATC
Organism: Leguminivora glycinivorella; assembly: GCF_023078275.1. NCBI lineage: Eukaryota > Metazoa > Arthropoda > Insecta > Lepidoptera > Tortricidae > Leguminivora > Leguminivora glycinivorella. The sequence goes on along the minus strand of NC_062987.1, from coordinate 11,692,553 downwards.
GAATTTATAAAGGCATCTATTAAAATAATTTTGAGACCCTTGTTAACTCTTATATGTCCAGAAACGTCATATAAAAATAATGCAAGTAAAATTTTCACAAGTTGTATGTATTTATGCAGCTACATGCGCAATCGTGGGAAAGAATCAAGAGTCCCATCTCTTACAAATGCAAGTCGAAGAAGAGCACCAATAAATTGAATTCGTCAAGAGAACATATAAATTTAGCAATCGACATCTTTACATTAGAGCGGAACAGGGACAGGAGAAAGGACTACTCGGGAACTGGCAGTTGATATTTAAATTATGGGAATCAAGTTAATTTTCGAATTTAGAATAATGATTCCGCGGACGGCGGCCACCCGTTTTGAATTTCGATCGAAGTGGACTGGCTGCGTATTTTTTTTTATTTTTAAATGTCCGCAGCGATCGGCATTTTGCATTTGTGATTCTTAAGATAAAGACGTATGGATTTACATATGTTATGTCAATGGAGGTCCGGGTAACATTTAAATTGGATTTATTAGTCCGGCCCTATTAAGCAGTACAAAACGACGTTGGAGGCATTATTAAAAAGATATAGTATTTCGATCGATCGAAATTTATATTATTCATCACGTGAAATAAAGGAAATCGGATGACCAAAAAGGTAACGTTGTAGATTTGGGATTAACAAACAATCCATTGACAGAAAAAAGGATTGCTCTTGTTAACAAAACAAATCGTGTTGCAAACAATAAAAACAGTAGCTAAACACCTTTGTGAACGGTTTAGACTTAATCTTGGGATGTAGATGCAACGGGCGATAATACACCTTCAGTAACTTATCGTCTACAAGAAATCGGTGCTCATTGTGACCACTTTTTTGTTAACGTCATTCGAAGTATTGATTTTGATCATCAAATTAGAAAGTTTTAACTGATTTGTTTCGATAAATAAATATAAACCTACCGTAGGTTTATTTGAAATATTGTGTTACATTAAATTGTATCCTGTTTAACTATATAATTTCTTATAAATCTTATACCATCCTTAAATTCTAACAGACTCATTAAACAAATTATCGTAGTGCTTTAAAAGAAGCCATTGTACCTTTCATCCCGGGGCAAATCTTTGACCAATGTCCGCCCATTAGGCTCAATTACGGGGCCTACGAAAATAAATACTCGGCTAAAATACAATGGGATAAAAAATGTTCATAACAAGAATTAATTTATTGTTAGTCCGCGATCAATAGCCGGGAGTGGGTGGACAGTCTCTCAAGTCCATCTTTGTCAGGCTTTAATACCAATTTGTTATTGTCGGCCTTTCAATGTTGGAGCCGATTTAAAGTTTGGTAGGTGTTATTAGGCTGAGACGTGTCGACAGATTGAAGGTGTCAGCTTTTGGAGCATTACCTTGCAACACACTTGAGACGGTAATAAATAAAAAGGTCACTCGAAACGACGTTAAAAGTTGAACTTTTAGAAAAAAGTCAGTGGACACATTTCAAAACCCATCAAATAGCCAAAAGAAAGGATGCAAAGATTTATCAAAATCATACAGGTTAACAAAGGGCCCAATCCCGACTCGGATAGAGCCACCTGAAGCTCCAATATTTTCCCATGGTCAAACTTCTATAAACACCTCGGCAAAAAATACACAGTGGTCCTTTGACAAACAATTGGTCAAAAGACTTTTTTTGGGCAAAACAGGCTCACACACCCACATACTGCCCGATAACGTTTCTACAATGCCGAATGGGGTTGGTTTCCGAAGCATAGGCAAAATAACTATTGTGTGTCATTATGCGTTCCTTTCATCAATTTTATTAGAAAAGGGTTTACAAGTGTCACTTTCTATATTTTTTTGCTATTGTGTTTTAATCGACGGCTGCTGTATTGTACAGTTATGGTGTATTAGTTTATTCGTTGATAGTGATCGTTACTGATTCAAATCTATAGGTACTTTAGGTACGTTGTCAATTGTCATAATTATTTTGTTGCTTTATCTTTAACTATGTACGTTGATTACACAAAACTGTTTACATAATTATGTTCAAAAGAATCATGTCAGATTACATGAATCTCTCTAACTTGCACATCTAACTTTTACTTTATAATTATAATTTTTCGCTTCTACGGTTTTATCCGCGTATTATTCAGCGAAATCAATTTTTTTTTCTTTATTCTACCTGATCTTTACATCGCCCATGATCTTCGGATTCCTGACCCTTGTCCAAAGTCTTTTGATAGCACGTCGGATCGTGTTCTGTGCGATATTCACCACACGTCACGGACGTATTTAATAGAGCACGCTATTGAATTACATCCATTTTCGATTCGCAAAAGGATGTTTTTTCAGTTTGCGCGAGTAAACAAACGAACGCTTACCTACCATTTTTTGTCTTCTGCCGCATTCCTTTGGAATTCACTGAGTTTATTACAAAAGTTCCTAATATTAATCAAAGTTCATAAAAATATTTTGATACATGCAAAAAATATAACATTTGAAATACTTAGCATGAAATCGCCACTAGTTTACTTTAGACAAATAGATCAAAATCACGATAAAGCAATTAAACCGGCATCATTCATTCGAATATCAAGTCGCTAAAACATTAATCGTATTTAGTCATAGCATAGGGCAAAGTATTATAAATCTAACAACCGCCCACGACACAAGAACAATACCAACACACGAAACAACACAACATAAATCATAAGCGAACATCGACTATCGTCTTTCACTGGGCCCTGTGTTGATGATTTTTAACACCCACTTTATCTTAAACGGAACAATAACTTGTGATAATGTGATAGAATTGAATCTGGAAGGCGTGATGAAGGATATATTAGCATTGTTTCCTAAATTACATTTCTATTTTTGGAAACTAAAGAATCATTATAGCAATTGCAAAAGTAATTGAAGAAATGAGGTTGAAACTATGTACGTCCTATTCTTCTCAGATTAAGGTACTTACTCGTATAATACTTTAGTAGTCGTTATTACATTTCTGACATCAAGCTTCAACTATATGTTCCGTTGAATTTTAATTTCAGCCTCAAAAGGTGTAAAATACAATGTCAGAATTACATCGGAGAATTAGAATTACCTGATGCAGTCTGAAACGGAAGGACATTTACTATTCAAAATAATTTAATTAAAGAATAACATACGGTTAACAATGCATACAAACATCAAAACCTAAGCAAAGTAAATGTAAATTTGTCACCAATAATCGCAAACAGTCATTCGGTCCAAAGGATATTGAATCCCATTCGTAGGTGTTGCATTTCCGACAACAATATACGTATGTTACTTGCAACTTTGTTGTAGTACCTAGTCCACTTCCCTCTTGTAGAAAGATAGTATTCTTCAAATATCTGTACAAAGTAGTCTTTATTTTCCTTACTCAATAGGTGCACGGGGTATGCTCCTTCGTTTGGTTTCACTACTGAACAAAAGTTACAGGTTTACATTTTTTGCTTGGTTTTTCATTCTAATATCTTATTATTGTTTAGGCACCTAATATACCTCAAATAGTGAAATAATATTTTATCTATTCAAGAAGAAAATGGGGTTATGTTATAAAATAGAAGCTTATTCTCAGCATAGAAATAGGAAAGTTAGGGCCACTTGCACCAACGAAAATGGAGAGTTAACCCACCATTTTATATGGAATTTGACAGATGGCAGCCCACTAACCCTGAGTTAAGTGGTTGGTGCAAGTGGGCCTTAGAGATTCACAGCCGCAGGTGAGTCTAATATTAGTTCAGGATATTTAGGTGAATTAAGATTTAGTTCTAATAGAATGATTAATAATAAAGAAACCGAGGAACAGGCCGGTGCAGGCCGGGGGCAGACCAAAAAGGAGTTGGTGGGATGACCTGGACGCATTCTACCCAAAATGGTGGGCAAACGCCGACACCCTTTGCCCAGCAGTGGGACACTAAAAGAGGCTAAAAAAAGAGCGTGTCGGGCCACGCTCAGTGTAGGGTTCCGTAGAAGAACTAATTATTTGCCCTTTCGTGTTAATATTATCAAAAAACGGTCTTAGTAAACCCTTATTCATTTTTTAATAGCTAGCGATAACCTACGGTAAAACATATTGGTACCAAATCGCCATCTCCATCACACGCTCACGCCCCAGCTGCATACGGTCGTAACTGCATTTGTATGCTGGGAGCTTTCCCATACCGGGCACTCGTGACCGCTCGCCTTGTTACCGATGACCTGCGCTGAGATTATGCACTTACATCCGTCTGCGCGATGACTGTTTAATTGAGGCCATGTGAGTATGGAACAAAGGTTTCGCGCGTTTATGGCGAGCAGATTGACTTTCTTGCTTTATGACCGGTATAGTAAAAATGGCGTAAAGATGTATAAAGGTAAAAGGAGGCGCTATTTACTTAAACATGAACCATGTATACCTAAATAAAAAAGTTTCACAAGCAAAATTTAATTCAGGACGGCCGTGTTCAGAGGTTTAATTGTTGTTAGTATATTTCTAGCTAGATATTAACGATATTTTATGAAGCTTTCCATGTCTAAACTATCTAAAACTGCTGCAGAAATTCATAGGTTCTTAAAAACCCTTTTGACATGGAACGTTACACACCTATTCTGAATTTTGTAATGTATATTTTTTCTTTGCCTCATATTAAACGTAGGTATATATAGGTATAATTATTAATTACTACATTCTACTCTAGAGATGGGCCGAATACGGACTTTGCCGAATACGAATATTCGGCCGAACATTCGGTTCAGCTGTTACCGAACCGAACATTCGGCCGAATATTGGGTCCGCCATATTTTAAATCCTTAGAGCACTTAAAACTTTTCAATGATTGGTTAGTAATGAGTACTAAGGCTCTTAATGTTCCTTTAATGTGGTGCATAACAAAATTTTGGTTTTTGTATGTTAAGCTACGTTATTTTACTTTTTTACATCACTGTCACTACATAGTATAAAACAAAGTCACTTTTTCTGTCCCTATGTCCCTATGTCCCTTTGTATGCTTAAATCTTTGAAACTACGCAACGGATTTTGATGCGGTTTTCTTTTAATAGATAGAGTGATTCAAGAGGAAGGTTTATATATGTATAATAACATCCATTACATAGTGGAGAAGTACTGTTATTTTTGAGGTTTCTAATGTGATGTCGTAAATAATTACATGCGGGTAGATTATATTTATTTGTCTACCCCGAACATTTATATAAATTAATATCGGGTAGTTTTGTGTTGTTTACATCTCCGGTGACATTTTGCTGGGACGTCAGTCTTCCGCGACCACGGCCAGTGCAACCTGGCCGAAACGTTGGGAAAAAAGGTAAAAATAATGTTAATTAATCGCTTTCGACCTGTATGTGACTTTAAATATGTGTACAAAGCGCGAGAACTTAGTGTTATCTTGATAAGGGATAGGGATAGCGATAGGGATAGCGATAGGGATAGCGATAGCCATAGCGTTAGCGATAGGGATAGAGATAGGGATACGGATACGGATAATATGGGTATCGTTAGAGGGATACGGATAATCGGTCGGCGGTCTCTTACAATCAAAGTGCTCTAAGACGATCGTTGTTTGCTTGCTTGAAGATTACGTTTGCGATAAGTATAAGCAAAATGTAAAAAATTGTAAGGGATAATAGAAAAAAGTACTTTTTACCCACCGATCATATAGTGTCGAAATACGGGCTATGTGGGATGTTTATAAAGGTTTCCCCAGCGTATATAGAATTACCTACGCTGTGGTCGATGTGTAATATTTCTACAATCATTGCAAGCAAAAGTATTATGTGCAATCGAAATAATCGCAGATAAATATACCAGAGAAACCTAAGGATCCAAATGAAAATCTTAATGAATACTTTTATTACGCGGGCGAAGCCGCGGGTAAAAGCTAGTAATTAATTAATTATTTTAGGTATATATATTTTAACGCATATTTAAATCCCTTTGGTGGTTCCTTAGAATCCTGAAATAGGATGTCATTATCCGATGAATTACGAAACAACTTACGCTATTTATTTACTTTGTTTATTCGGTAAATATTCGGCAATATAACCGAACTATTCGGCCGAATACGAACATTGAAAAACTTGCCGAATATGCCGAATACCGAATATTTACCGAATATTCGGCCCATCTCTATTCTACTCATTATATACAATCCCAAGAAAGAAGGTATCCTTTGGTACATTATTTATTTTAAGCCTCTTTTTGCGCTTACAGGTCACTCAGAAGTAAAAGCATTCATATTGTGGATTTGACCGCTCATTGTTTGCGATGACCTGAGATTTTGCACTTACATCTTCGTGCACGGTGTCCGTTTAATTGAGGTCACACTAAAACAAAGCTTTCTCGTCTTTATGACCCATAACTTTCATGAATTCTTATGCTTTATGAGTTTTAAGAAAAAATGTTGAAAACAGTTTACGGTTAAGCGATATTAAAACCGAGTAAATAAAGATTATTATCATATAGGTAAGTACGAAATTTTTATTTTAGTATATCGGTTGGGGGCTCTATGAGTAATCCTAAAGATTAGATTAATGGAGTTTATGAACTTACCGCCACATTTAACTGCCTCGAAATTTCCGACTTATTGCATCCCTGCTCCCATAGGGTTATTATTTTGCTCCTCTCCAACTCACTCAAATTTGCTGGCATGCTGGCTAATTTTAAATTAATTTAAAATTAACAAATTGGTTGGTATTAGTCACTTGGGGAAAGCGTTGTTGGCAGGAGGACGTTTAAAATGAAACTGATAAACTGACAACGATGTTTGGTCAACAAACACGTGTTTGAGAGATTCAGGTCAAAACCCTAAAACAATACTGACGTTATATACTTACTGCACGACCCTTATTGGTTGTCATAAAAGAGGCGTGACGCCTTAAGAGTTTTGGCTACAAACGAGTCTCGTTAAGAAATGCTCAACCTCCGGCGAACGCGATAGTACAACAAAACGGTTTATGAAAACGGTTATTTGTTTAATTTTTTTTTAAATCTTAAATGTAAAATAGAAGGGATGAACTACTATTACTACTAATCTAAAGATACCAGAGGAGGTAAATAAAGAGATAAACATAAAGTATTAAAAAAAAAACACATTCAGATACAAAACGCGAATAAACTATGTTCCATGCAGTTAGTTACCTTCAATAATCACAATTATTGTAGGTACTAGAAATAGCAACTAAAATAAAGTCTCCTATTGAGCTAGATCACTAGAGGAGTGAAGCATCGATAATTGAATTTATCGATATCTTCTTAACATACGAATGCGAAACGAAAGAATACTAAAGATTAGCAGGCAGCCGTGTCATTCCTCACTAGAGGCTAGTTCGTCACTTAAATGAGCCAGTATGAGCGTGGTCTATTATTACATATGTTTGTCATGGATCTCAAGGCCAGATTACACTGGTGAGCGCATGGGCTCGTGTCCATGGTAACGCGCAAGTGAACCTGCGCGGGCGGCGATAAATTTGACGCGATGCGCGATCGCCTGATAACCGCGGACTGACCCGCCATTGTTTGTTGGGAATGGATTGGAACTTTGAATTAAATGGAGGCATTTTTAAATGCGGTTTTCGTTGGGGTCATTGTTGTTAACGGGTTGACAGTTGAAAAGCTTTCTTTTTACAAATAAGATCTAATGTTACCTATTTGGATTATCTTGGAGATTTTATAAATTTTAATTATTAGGTAATTATGTAATTAAATTTGTAATTTTAATTAAAAATGTATTATTTTATCATTTTTACTGTAAAAACGACTTCCGTAAGTTCAAATAACGATTCTTTATTATTTTTTTTTAAATTATAATATGGGATTATTCTTGGCCAAAAGGCAAAGACGTGGCCTACGATGGAGTGAGCTCGCCCAAAAGATGCCTGTTCAAGGGTTCACCATTGATTTGAATTCCCTTTTACAAATGTATTTAAATGGCGTCAAATCGAATGTGCTAAAACTTCGTCAGATGTCTACTACATTACCTTCTCCATCAATTCCTAACTCCGCGATGCGAACTGCAAAGCATTAAGCGACTTAATTCACGCCACCGTAATTGGTTTCATCAACGTACCTCACCCATACCGACCAGCGTAACCTGACCCCTCCTTAACCGTTAACATTTGTATCGACATCGATAGTTCATATCGATACGTTCAGGGGCCACCCTATGCTGGTCGTGAAAGATTAATCGAGATGTAGGAAATGATCGATGAGAACGATGCGACCTCAGGTTTTATGGGTGTATAGAAAATCTGCGGGCGCGGAAGGCCTTTTGGAAATATGTAGTTTGTATTGTTAGAAAATGGCATTTTCTTATAGGTAGGTCCAGAGTAGTTTAAATAGAAATAAATATACCTACGATGCCATAACTCATGAAAATCAGATTTCTATTTTGAAAAGGAATACTATTTTGACATAGTATTTAAATACTATCGGAATAAATTAGTATTATGATCAAAATATCGGTAACTTTTTTTTGCAAAGATTTGCAAGGATTTGCTATTGGCCTAATAAGACATGTCAAAAAAATGCAGATGTAAAATAATACCGCGATGCCAGCAATCGTCCCACGCTGTCTTGCGAAGATACCGCAACCCTTTTACCCTACACAATACCAACAAAAGGTTCCTTGACCAGAATCAGAGCATTTGGGAAAGTTTTTTTTGCAAACATGATAAATTGATTCCCCGGTCCTTCCGCTTTTAAATGCGTGAGATAGGAAACCATTAGAACGGGGATGTTGGTGATGAAGATAATTAAATTAGTTTTAAAATACCGTAGATAATTTAAAAAAATATTTTAGAATTTATTAAGTACTTATTATTAAAAAAAAAAACATTTAATAACAAACAAATGACCTGTATTAAAACATAATTACACATATAATAATGATACAGTATTTATACAAAATACCTACAATTTAAATACATTAAGCCGTCTCACTCTCAATATTGAAGAATGTCAATAATGACGCTGCACCACACCCAAGTAAAGTACAAAATATGCACTACTTTTCCGAAATTAACTTTCGAAGAACGCATTATGTACAAAAACCGCACCATTCCATTTCGAATTCTCCGACAATGTCACAGAATACAAAAACAGCAGTGATTTCTTTTGGGTCTTAGTTCATTTCGGTTTGCGAGTATCTTCACACAGGAGAAACCGCGACGGTATCCACTCCCGCGCATCACGCGTCGCATTGTCCGGCGTAATTGCCGGGTCGGAAGCCACCTGTTCCGTTTTCACACGGTGCAGGTAGCCCCTGACCGGCCGAATAGCGGGACGAGTGGCAAAAACTTGGTTCTACCCTCACTGTCAACATTTTTTTGAGGCTTGGCGGATGGGATAGTCAAATTTCTTGGGCGTTTTTGATTTGTTTAAAAATTGGTCTAAGGTTACAAATTTTAGTATTTTTATCAGCCTCTGAACTTTGTATGCCACAATTATTTTTCTTTCAACTAAAAATTTTACAAATTCAATGACAATGCACCTGATCTTGCAAATATAGCACAGAATTAATTATATGTATGGATTAATTGTCATGAAACTAAGAGAAAGATGAAAAAGTTACATAAGTATGTATATCGTAATCCTAAATAAATAAAAACAAGTTTAATTACAAATGTATCCAAGTACCCACATTACGTCCATACATTTATTTACATTTCGTGGTCAGATCAATAGATTCAAATGCCCTATACAAGCTTACTCGTTAGCCCCAAAAATCACAAGCGTTTTCTCATTTCCTGCTAAATACCACACGCAATTTGTCCCGACCGTCCGTAGGAAAATCAAATTATATTGTTTATCGCATCCCCCATTATTTGCGTCAGTATACCAGATGTACGCTGGATGTCAATCTTCCATGTTTGTTTACCTAGAAACATCAAACACTGTAGGGTCACTCATTTTGCTCGCCAATGTGATTGTCGTAATTTCATTACAGAAGAGTTCCATAACTTTCGAAGACGATGTCGTAACTTTGTTTCCACTTTTCAAAGAAGTCTTTTGTTCAGTCATAAACAGAAGTATTTGGCTTTAGATTTGAAAGGTTGATTCGGTCTTATTGGCAGCTTAATTTTGTCGTTACATTTATTACGTTTTTGTTTCTTGATACAATTCTACGGATTCGTATTAATCCCAAGTTCTCCATTTGAAATTTTTTTCTGCACAAGTATTATGTTAGTTTAAAAGAATTTTGTGATTATTTGACGCGACGTTTTTATGTTTAATCATAAACCCGAATTTACAGAATTACATCGTATTATGGATGTCCTGGCTAAGCTAGTCGATCACAAAAACCACGTCAAACCAATAATTCATGCTAAATATAACGCGGCACAATTATAAGTCATCCATCCATTCAGATCTGTGCAAAATCATATTCATCCGCTAATGCCATTTCGTAGTGACATGCACTTTTTGCCATTCAAATGGAGGGACAGTTGTGTTTTTCTGTATGGAACTTTCGCGGGTCCCCTATTTCATAGGCACTGGAGACGATTACGCATATTTTTGCTCACACATTATTAGGGGTGCCGTGTGTGAAAAAAATGTACTATTATAAATAAAAGGAGCCTAACAAAGGGATGGGAGTGCGATCGGGGTCACTAGGAAACGGCGGTTTTGATACGGGATTTTTTTACCTGGGACTCTGGGGGTTCTTTTTTCATTGAAATTTCGGGACTCGAAGTTTATCGAGGTAGCCAGTCAGTCTGTGTTCATCTGCGAAGATGATCACATGCTTTATGACTTCAAGGAGTCTACCCAGTGCCCAGTGGTCGTTCGGACTTGCCAATTCTTGAGTTTAGTTTTCACTTTACTTTATTAGTTCTTCAGTAGGATAAGGAACTTATAAACTAGCTCTCGTTAGTTATAGTGGTAATATTGTGGATATTTATGAAGAATGGATCTTTCAACGAGGAGTAAGTCAAGATTTTTCGACTCTGGAATCGACTTAAGGCGAAAAGGTAATTTAGTGAGTTTCAAATTCAAATTGCATCCCATTCTTATTTATGGCTGAATTTGGACTGATTTTTGAAGCTCACTTACTTTTAATTTTGAATATTTTCGTGTAATGCTAAAGTACTGAAGTTAATATCGGGGGTGGGGTCCGCAATAAACGAGGCAATAACCAATGCTGGAGACAAATTGGAAAATAATAAGGCAGTGAAAATGATATCTACCCCCGAAAGATATCTCTGTACGAATCTAAAGAAATCGGATGCTATTCACATTAACATATAAATAGCAACGTAAGTGGACGTTATAGTATATTTATATGTATTCTTATAGATCGGTCCGAACTACAAATTAAGTTCATTTACTTCGTCGAAATTGGATATTTTATGGCTTGTATCGGTTTGCCATTAAACGTTATACCTACTCTTTTCGAACCGAGTCATAAATGGAGCTTTGCTTAACGCAATGGGCATGCATAGAAAGTCATACGAGTCGTATGCCAAGAAACCTCGCCACTATATCAAGGCGCCGTACAAATACAAATACAACTGCAGATAAAATTGCGTGCAAACTCTGCAGTGACCACAAATTTCTTGCCACGGAGGCTGTTTGTCAAAATAATGACCGCGAACTAATAGGAAAGGCCAGACTAGAAACGCATACTGGATAATAAATTCGAAATACTCTCGAGTCAATACAGCGGTATACGAATTCAAACTGTAAACTTGTGAATTAGAGTTGTATTTCCAATGGAAAACGGCAATAATATGAGCTTTTGGAAATAATATAGGACATCCTATTTTATTTCCGCAGTGCTCCGTTTTCGTTTCATGAATTATTGTGCTCGTGTTTTTAATATTCTTTCTAGATTCCTAAATCTTACAATATTTTCAAGTTAGTACGTAGGCTTTTTTTACTGTAGAGAGTAATATTATAAGAATCTTGTAAAAAAATTTTAAAGTTTGTCCCCAGTAGGATATAAACAACTATTGTAATTTTTTGGATACTTGCATCACTTGCATGTTTTGTTTTTTGGGTAATAATGGGCCAAAGATAATGAAATACCTGTTTACCACAATTTTTATTTTTTATCTATTCCTTCTATTAGAAAAAAATCATACAAAAATCATTAAAAAAAAATCTAAGACTGCAGTAAAGGGTAGGTGCTGGCAGGCCTCCATGCCGGACGCAGAGCCTCTTTTATTACCCCGGAAAAGTGCCGATATTTCGCGCGAGCCGTACCATGTACGGTTACGCGAAAGTTTTTAGAATTTGAATTTGTACAGTTCAGTACTGACATGGGAAATAGCCTTAAAGAACTGAGATTGGTAACAGTTTTCTTTAAAAATAAGTTAATGTGTCTAAAGTTAATGTGTGTAAAAATATTCTGAACAACATTATAATTTATAATACCTTATAGTTTCAATATTTACTTAGGTAGGTTGCGATGATATATTTTTTAAACACAATATTATATAGATCTACCACGTCAATAGTAAAAAAACATACGGTCCGCTTAATGGTTAGCAATCACCGTAGCCGATGGACGTCTCTCACTTCAGCTAAATGCGTGTTGACGACCGATGTGTGTTAAATATTATAATTTAATTTATTTAATAAATTTTCGGCATTTTTTGATAAAAATAATGTCTACAAATCATACTTACTTTATACTATCATCATCACTACGTCGTCCAATTTGTCTTTATTACATAACATAATAAATATTCTTTATTTACATGAACGTTCATAATTATATAAGAAACCAAGACTAAACTTAAAAGCTAGATAATGTCTAAAATAGGCCCTTGAGGCATTGTACCAAGGATACTGGCGACATTTCCTCGCTGTATCGCAATGCTCATACGTTGTGCGAGGAAGTCGCCAGCTCTTCGTCACCAGTAACCTCAACCAGACGCTTCGCGATTTCTCTGAACAACTTGTTCGCGCTTGGACCCCATGGACCTAGAGTTTCTACGCCAAAAGATAAATAAACATATAGTAGTAAATATATATTTATCTCGCAATACATTAAAAGATCAGAGCCATCCATATAGGTATCGAATACATACAGTCGTAATAGGTATCTGGCAATAATTACTATCGGGCAGTTAAGGACAGAGGCGGAATTAAGATTTTTGCCGTAAACGCCGGGAACTGCTGGATTAGGGGTTAAGTGTCCGCTTTAACGGTATTGCGCTAGGGAGGGGTGAAATATCGATATGGACAAATAACAACAAAATAAAAATGGAATACAGGATTATTGTTAAAGTAAAATTTGTTGCCACAGTGAATTTAGTGCCATCTCTCGATACAGTGTGTAAATTTTTAGAACCTCAATATTGACAATAATGTAATATTCACCTGATATATGTCAAATTTGTAAATTATTAATCAGTGTCGCCATCTTATCGTTAAAATTGTTATTATCTGCATTAGTGTAATTAATTACAATTAAGTGAACACGTTCATATGAGTTTTGAATGATTTGATTTGATATAAGTTTATTGCACGTTCATATGATTAACATTTCTTTATTTCATGATAAAATACACTATATATTTGCTACATGTCAAAATTCTATTTTTGATTTCTTCTCATAAGTCAAAATAATAAAATTTTCCTATTTAAGGATCGTCATTTACAAAAAAAAAACAGCATTATCAAATTAACAAAATAAACTAATGTAGCAATATGCTATCGACAGTTCATTATGTCCCCTCACTATCATGCCTCGTGGAGCACAAGACAGTCCGGCGTGGCGTTTTTATTGACACTTGTACGGTGACAAATATCTCCAGAAAGAATACTGTCGCACAAGGGTTGCTATTTATAAGCACATTTTGTGGGTTGCATTCGACTTGTAGATTTTAGTAGCACTTATTTAGGACTTCATTTGTTGAGATGATTGAAGATTTGTTAGCTGGACGTTATTTTATTACATCACAGTATTGTCACTAATTTAGTCTTATCTATTTTATATTTTGACCAAAAACTGACTTTGAAGTCGTGTCTTGAAAATTTCCATAGTGTTAGAACGGCTTTTTATGACCATTTTTCTATTTCTAAAGTAAAAATGGGTAAATGTTATTTTAGATTAAGTACCTATGTAAATTTTAAAGACTGATACATATTTTAACTTTCATAGGAACAAGAAAAAATTGCGCTAGCGAAAAACGAAAACTCCTTTAGCTTTGCAATGTTTATAGGAAAGACGAGAAACAAGTTAAAATATACAACACTAATACATCTCATGGTATACTCACTTATTTCGGTTCAATGTCAGTCTTATTATCTAGGGAATAGTTTCTCCATAAAACCGGACACCGTCCAAAATTAATAAATTTTCATCAAATTTTCACTTGACGTTTTTCTATTAAGGGGCCGCCCCCCGCATCATATTACACGCTTAAATCGAAAAAACCGCGAAAAAAAATTGAAATCCTTCTAACGAAGGACAATACACTGGAGGGCCCTGTTTTCCTTCAGTTCTCTGGAACATTCGAGCCGATATTAGATATCGGTAACAGGATTACTGACCCGGTCTAATGTAATCAGTGGCCGCTGTTTTTTCGTGTTTCCCTCAGGAGCTTGACAACCTTTGTGCGAATTTGCGTGTTATATACGGGTGGGGTAAATAAATACAAGAGAAATATATTTAATGTTATAGTGTTCATTTATTAACAAAAATAGGTACATACCTATATTATTGGTGCTGCTTTTGATATCAAAAGCTTTAGAATTAATATTATATCTAATTGTGCAACTCTAGAAAACGTGACCTCATGTTTAAAAAAAGAAAAAGGACATTTTAAGTATGGAAAATATTCAAAATTAAACTGTTTCAGCTATTAAAAACTTGTAAAGTATTTTTTCTGAAGGTATTTTATGCATTAGCAAAAAAAATCATGCTCAAATATACTCATACATATATAAAATAGTACATAAGAAATAATACTAACCAAAAATAAGGCGTTTAAACATTCATTAATCTCAAATACTCCTAATGAGAAATTACCATGTCAAAGGGCAAATTTAATAAGTTAAACACCTTGAAACAATTTGGCATCTGGCAGTGATCTCCTTTGCTCTCTGGGGTAAAAAATATGGATATAATCAACCGTTTTGTCTCTTCGCATTACGCAGTAATTTGATTAGCCACGGTGAACGAGAATCGGCCCCTTATGTAATCCTGTTTATACGAGTATATTTTACTTGGTGGTAAGTATAGATGTGATATTTTTCTTGTAGTCTAGAAAATATTACCGTTAGATGCTGGTTAATTTTGATTACTTACATGGCATCTTCTGGGTGAGCGCACTCCATCGTAGGCCACGTCTTTGCCTTTGGCTAGCCTGTGGCCAAGAGTAAGTCAATTTTATAATAAAAAAAACTTACGTGTATTACCTACAAGTACATTAAATTGATGAAATTTATTTATCTTTTTCTAATACGTATTCTATTAATAGTTAAAAGTAAACGAAATTTTATTCTAACTTTTAACAGTTGGAAAAATTCCCAAGTCACTTTTTGACCCAAATATATCAACAATGGAATATGCCCGAGCTAGATTTAAGTAAAACTTTCTTCTCGATATTTTTTTACGACAATGATGTATAAATTAATTTACTTTTGTTCATGGAAACAACCATAGAACGCCATTACGCAAGTACGAAAAACTTAACTAAAATTTTAACTTCAAAGAAACAGTTCTCAAAACAAAAGCCGCATAAAATATGGCTTCCAATGAAAGGTGCACACTTAAGACTATTTGAGCTAAATCTTAAAGGGTACCCTATATACTTGGCACATACACTTTATTGGCCAAGTAATTATAAAAAGCAAAGGGTAGAAAGTGGCCATATTGAGCCGTGTGACGTCATTAGTTGGTGTTGACACAGCCCGCCTCCTATGAATGGCCAAGTGAGGCCTAGATGGGCGTGGTGTACTGGCTATTTACAGTTCAAGGCTGGAAAAATATATTTGTTTGTCGAAAATACATAATTTTGCTTTTTTTTTGCTCTAAATGGGTTTACTTATTGCCACAGAGCCGAGTCTAATCGAGGTAAAGTCTACGATGGAGCGAGTTAGTGTTGAAATACACAATTTGCATTTGGATTCTTTGGATGCCCGTTTCACAATATAGGCCTCTTATTGAAATGTCAGTTTTACGAGAAAGTCGCCCGTATGCTATCAAATATCAATTAAATACGCTATTAAATTAGTTACTCAATTCTATTATACCCTTTTATTCGTTCCGATAGCTACTACTATTACATACATACATTTTAGACTTTTCGACTGAAACAAACTTATCAGACAAACAGAAAATCAAGATCTTTAAACGAATTCTATTAAACCCTGCTTATTAAAGCGCAATACCGACACTCTTTGTTCTTGTCCATTTCCGACCTCGGGCCAACTCGAGCACTGAACAAAGTCGTCAAAGACGCCGAAACCGCCATTCAGTGCACAAAAGAGAAAACGTAAACAGAGGAATTCGTCACATGATGGCGGCAGGATTTTAATTTATATTTAAATAATTAGATTAGATATAAGAAACGGAAAAAAATGAAGAATGCCACGTCGCGTCAATAAACCGAGTACCTAATGAAAGATTTTGGTTAACACCGTACTACACTGTCGCACTTACCGTACCAAAATCAGTAGGTAATTATACTAATTTAACTAATTATTACTCACATTACCTTGACACTAGCGAAATGTTATGTACAACATACCCACTGTAAAGTTATAATTATTTACTAAGGAAATAAATAAATTGAAATTGAAATAAATGGAAATTGAAATAGTCCCAATGGACTGAAGCCATTTAATTAAAAATAAAACCGGCCAAGTGCGAGTCGGACTCGCTCACCGAGGGTTCCGTACAAACTTTCTTTCAAACTACCTAGTAAAAATAATCTCATATTTTCATATAACTCTAATGACTTGACTAGAAGACAAAAGTATAGGCACTAATGAGTATTATAGTGTATAGCGCCATCTCCCGGTCAATTTGCTAACTAATTTGAGTGACCTGGTTTTTCAGGGATAATTCTTTATAATGTTAACCGATTTAAACAGTTTTTACTTTATTGGACAGAAGATGATTTACGTAACACCTCGTATTAATTTGAAGTACGATATACATCCGCAAGAGTGGGAAAATTGAAAATAAAAATCTGAAAAGTTTTTTGTGAATTAAAAAAAAAGTATTTAAAATACAAACACGATTATATTTTTCCTGTAATATATAGCATAAAACCAATGTTTACTAAAATTTCCATAATTTTTCGTTGGTAAACTTCGGAGATAAGGGGGGGGGACGGTATTTTTTTTTTTACATTTTCCTTCAAAATTCTTTTTTTTTCACAACAAAAAAAATATAAAAAATAGCTTATCTACGTTCAATTTGAGCTCTTTCCAACGATACCCCACTTGACCTAGTAACTTGAAATTTACAGTTTTCCCCCCTTTCATTTTGCCATTTTCTACAATTAAAATTAATATATTTAAAAAAATTATACTTTCTATTTGTAGAGGTTTACAATGTTCACAACTATTCCAAATTTCAAGTTGATAGCATTAGTAGTCCTCGAGATATTTAGGAATGTGACAGACGGACAGACAGGCGGATAGAGTCGCACCATAAGGGTTCCTGTTGTACCTTTTTGGTACGGAACCCTAAAAACTGAACTGAAAGATTTTGATTGATATGATAACTCGTTTATGATTGACAATGAATTACCCAAATAGTACGTTACGATACAAGTGCGAAAAATAGGAAGTTTAAATCGACACGAGTCACGAATTTTCTTTTCACACGTGTATCAGACGACGTTTTTCAGCACAGATGGCCATCCGAAGTTTCGACCTGACATATAATGAAACTCTTCTCCCACTATTGTGTAAAAAAAACCACCATCTGTACTGAAAAATTTATTTCTTGTATGTGTGACCTGTGACCTTAACTTTCACGAATAAACAGTATCAAGGCATTACAATACGTAATTATAATAACTATTTTTGGAACGAAACTTTCGCCCAGTTTCAATTGCTACAGTGGTCCTACGTATATAATTATTCCAAATTTCACTATTATTACCAAAAATCAACCCACAATCGGAATACAACAATACACCCCCGCAACATACGATAGCTATTCTTATTATTTTTATTCGAGCTATTGTGGCCCAAGCTCCATACACAATAGCCTATCCCTTGCCAATTAATATTGGACACGGTGGTCACCAAAATGTCAGAGTTGGATGCATTTTTTGTTAGACATATTATGGATAGAACGGCTATCAATCATTTAATATAATAGAAATTATAGATGCGAAAGTTTCATCTATGACGCAAAAGGCAGTCAAAAGATATACCAAAATACAAACTGACGAATTTTAGACGAATTCTCTGTCTACAAAGTAAATTGTAACACGTACAATTCCGACAAGCAAATTAACACAGGGGTACGAATCGCAGCGCGTCGGGACAAAACTTAATTAAATATTAATGTGACGTCCAAGTCGAAAGTTTTAACACACAAGTTACTCCACGGTGACCTTTTCTGTAGCGAAAAAACAAAACTCGGATAAAACTGGCGTGTTACGCCGTGTGTGGTAACGAGCTAATTTAAACTTTTCGGTCCTCAGCCCTTTGGAGGGTGGCTCCCCCCACCGGCACCTGAGGCGTCAGACTATCCTTGCGGCTAGACAGCGCCTTTCAATAAACCAGAGCTACACAATATCCAATACAAACTTACAAGTACCTACATTCAATTACAACTGTAGTCCTTTGTTGTAAAATACTAACAACGGTACGCTAACATAAAGCGAAAAGTTCCCACTTAAACGTATTGTCGTAAAAGGTTATATAGACTATTTATTAGTTACACAAAGTCGTAAAGTGTAACTACCCGCCCACACAATTAAAGCTTAAAGCATTTAACACCCTCATTTCAATAGTTTCGATAAATCACCGGGTGTAAAGTTTTGTCCGGCAGGGCGCATGTTTGACCAGTGTCCAGTCGTGTGCGGTGGGTGTGGCTTGGCTGCCCAGTGGGCATTTGATCACGGATTTACGTGAACGTAAACGTTTTGATACGTCATCTAGTGTCGTAGATATTGGGTTCATATTGACTCGATTGTAGATGTTTGTACGTATGCTATACAAATCATATAGCAATATTACGGTTATGATTACAATATTGAGAGTTATATAATTAAAAAAATATGGAATAAATAAAAATAAGTACGGTAGTAATGTTCATATTGGTTCAATTGAAATAGTTTTTTGTCTTGAAATATAAGTTTACTTCCTGTTCACATTTAACTAAAATGAAGCGTGCCTATATGTAAATAAATCCAAAAGGTAGATTAAAAAACAAAATCCATTTGCCACGAGCCATACCGTTGAGTAAACGTGAAAAAATCCCATTAATAATGACACATTTACATAATAAACCCCCTGTACAAACCCAGGTACAACGGTAAACAAAACAGTCGAATCACGTTTTTTCCCTGTATTAATTTAGTACTCAGGTTTCACCCCTGTACATTAAGGAATGGCCTACATTTCTTTTATGGCGAAGGAAATAATAAGCGAATGTAGACGGTACTTGTGTGAAATTAGCCAAAGAGCGCCTTTGATCCGAACACGGGCCAATCGTGTGTGAAACACTTTTGTAAATTGTCAAACTCCTGTACAATGAAATCGTGCACATTATATATTTTTGCTATTATGTTTGGTTATTTGGTGGCAACCGCAAGAAGAGAATATATTTTTCAGTACATACCTCTATGGTGTTTTTATCCTGCACTAGTTAGCAAATTATAGTTCACAACTTGATTACGCTTTAAACGTGTCAAAATTATTTCTGTACTTACGCTAATACAATACGAGTACTTTCTTGGTTTGTATAAGTTTTACTTGATTCAATACTTAAATACCTCTCGTAAGGTTTGAATGTTTGTTAAACTTTTGTTTTCAAACATAGTTGTTTTAGATCCATCCCCTTAATTAGGTATCCATTTGCAATAAAAGACATCAAGTTGACCCTGATACGCAACATATTATTAAAAATTCAAAAGACGCGAAAGCGATTGATACAAAAGAATCAAAAGACCCTCGCATGACCGCAAGCCACTTATCCTCAGAGATAAGTGGTCAAACCACCTGACACCTGGAACACCGTGACTTACAACTCGTAATTAAATGTAATTTCACACTCAAAGGGATGAAAGTTTCATTGTCCATATGTCGCAGAATACTTTTTGTGTCTGACGACATGTTCCTTGGACCGCAATGTGTAAACAATACTGGCAATACGCCGCTTGCTCTGTCGCGCCACGCGCGATAGAGATAGATATCTACTAGCGCTTCGTTTCGACGTGAGCGATTGTGCCATTCGGCTAGCGTTGCGTGTACATTTGTGTTTCGACATTTTTGACCAAACGAAAAAGCAATTATTAAAAAGACCAAACTACAGAAAAAAACTCAGAATTTATTTTAAATCTTCGATTGTCGTTTCTTTTTCTTTAAATACTTACTTAGATTTATTGTTAAAACTGTAATTAGTTGAAATACTAGCAATTTTCCAAGAGATGATGATATAGTGGTATGTACACCAAGCAACTGTTTAAATATTGAACAGTGAGTAATGATCGGACCACGTATTGTATCAATACAAAGTGACACGATGGCATTGGCCAATTCAGAATAAATTAAAAATATTTTTCATAACTAATTTATCTTTACGTTTAAGAATCCTTTCAATCGCAAGTCAATAATAAATTTCAAGAATATCATGATCAAAGCATTACCTAGAATTTGAAATATCGTAGTTATTTTTACTTTTTATGCTGTAAATTTATCTAATATTTTCTTGGTATAACTTCAATCGATATCATCCTTCAAACTATGCCGTGTTGAAGTCTATCTTACAATAGTTGGATGCTGATAAGCAACAATGTGTCAACCCACACGCCAACCATTTTGAGAAAATGGTGTCTAAAGATTTTTTCTCATTTTTTTGTGTTTCTCTTAAAAAAAAATGTTTTTATATAGATTGTTGTGTTTTTCAGCTACAATACGTTCAGTAGTAGTAATTATTGTAGCTTAATTTCAAAACAAACTTCAATTTGACGAAATAATGCCCTTTTCTTTTATTGCGAATTGTTCGACGACGTCAAACTTTTTCAAGACTGTGTTATGATACTTAACCCACTTTTGCTAATTGTTTAAAAATATCTATGAGTCTTAAATAAACATGTTAAAGCACATAAATTGTTGTTGTAAAATACTCTACCTATGCATATTTTTAACTTTATAAGTGTTAAGTAACATATCAGTCATGGTCACTTATGTTATTAGGTATGTAGGAATCAATACATTATTTATTAATCAAACCTTTTAATGATTTTTCTACTCCCGAACTGTTATTCGTCATTTACAGGATTGTGCGTATCGAAAAAACTGAAAACGCATTGTTTGGTTCTGTAATCATGGCAACGCATTGCATTAACGATAGGTACTGCGTGCGTGCGCGGGAAGGGTTTGGGCAGCTGAGCTGACAGTGCAAACCTTTGCAATACAGGAAACAGTGTGAATTTCGCGAGAATTATTAGAAAAAAACTATTAAAAACTAAGTGCATGGTCGTTGTAAAAGTATTGTATGCAATGGTGTTTAACTGACTCCAAAATACTCGTGGAAAGTACGCCACTCATATTTCTTGACCTCCTTTAAACGCCTGTTGAATAAAATACTATAAATTAACTATTAGAGTAATGATCATTTCTAGACACATATTTAAATTATCTGTGCTTTTTCAACAAAAAAATCGTTACAAAAACCAAATAATCATCTTTAAAAAAAAATAAACTACTTAAGTACTTATCTAAAATATACAACAAAATATTTTTTTACGCTAAGAAATAGACTAAGTCATTTAAATTATGAATAACTCACGACTTGTACAAGAACAAAACATAAAATATCTTTAACAAAATAATAAACTACCATTCAGTAAGTATTCAAAAATCAAACAATATTTTTATGCATACATTAACAAGTCTTAATGTAATTAGTAATTATAAAAAAATAGTAGCTTATATTAGATTTTTATATAAACACGTACTTGTAAAAAATGTTTGCAAATTATAATAACGAATATGTATATTCATGACTTAAAATGTTCAATTTCGTACTGAATTTACCATTCATGTGCAAAAATGGACTAAGTCATAACTTATTCAAACATAGATTAATATGAACAGTTATATTTTACAATATAGTGTCATGGTACTTACACCAAAAACGAACAATTTATGACCCGAATATAATTTAACAATAATGACTTATGTTTTATAACACGGGTCGTAGCATAAAACAACGAATAAAATATCATTTTGCAATAATCATTCAAGTCTCATAGTGGGTAACTATGTCATTTTTTGCGTTTTGCAAGAATGAGTCAAGTGTAAAAAAATCGTTGAGTCAACCCTCATAACACATTATTGTAATTTAAATATGTCTTCTGCCAATTACTATAATAAGTTAAGGTTCTTGACACATTAATGCAAAACAGGCAACACACGATAAAGGATTTGTGTTAACCTATTTTTTTACTTTTGGGATAGTAAAAATTTTCAAAATGAAAAGGTCATTTTTGCAAATAGAAGTTTAAAAATCCAGCTATAACATGGCATTAAAATCTCATTTTTTTAGTTTTTGTGGGTTGACACATTATTGCTTATCACCATCCAGTTATGAAATTTATTTCAATAAATAACACATATAAAAACTAAGCTACAATATATTAAAAACATGTCAATTTGTCAAAATTTCAAGGTTTATTATTTTAAGTTTTATTTTTAGGTTGTTTTAGGGCCAGTTGCATCAACCACATTTGACAGACACATCATCGTCACGCAGTAGACGTCTATGGAACTTCCCATACAATAAAATTTAGCGAACGCTTTAACGGTGACAGACGGTTTGATGCAACCGGCCCTTAGTTTATTATATTAAAAACTTAAAAAAAATTACACTTGTCAGCTTTGTACGCCATATTGGTACACGTCAAAGACAAAGACATCGTTTATGTTTTTTTTTTAATTTTCCTTTTCTTTCAGCGGATGCGGACAGCGCGGCCGAAGGCGGCGGTTCGCCGACGCCGGGCATGTCCGACACGCTGACCTGCGGCGCGTGTCGGCGCGCCTTCGCGCTCGCCGACATCGTGCGGTTCATCCAGCACAAGATCTCGTCGTGCGACAAGGACCTCACGTCGTACCACTGTTATAGTGCTGGTGAGTCCACTTTGTCATTGTTGTTGTATTTAATAAGTAGGTAAAATGACACATTTCATTGTTTTCATTAAAATATATAAAACATACAAACCATCATCCAAATCCACAGCGCAGGCTTCGTCAAACGCGTAAGTACAAAATAACATCCGCTACAAACTTCGTCCTAACTTCATCACTCATAATCCACCACAGGCTTCGTCAAAAGTGTACATGATAAAATTCGTAACAAGCTTTGTCCAAAACCCTGGCAACACCTACACGCTTCCATTAATCCCCAAGACGACTGCCCGGTGCAAAAGTCCCAAAAATACTGACTGCATTACCACGCTGCACTGCTAACGATATTTGCTGGACCAGGTATAAGCCAGCCCGTGGACCCCCACCTCGCTCTCTTAACCGCAGTCCCAGGCTGTTGTTGTTGTTGTTGAATGTCCTAAGGCACCCCATAGGTGCACAGGGCCTCCACAAGATCCTTCCACGCCTTTCTATCTTGAGCCACAGCCTTGGCCTCGTTCCAGCTCAGTCCGAATTCCCGCAGCTCGTTCTCTACGCTCCACCTCCAGCGTGCGTAGCCGAATGCATAACCGCTCAAGAAACGAAACGCTCGTAGATATCTATCTCTATCGCTCTTGCGTATTGGCGCGACAGAGCCAGACTACCTTTCGCGGCGTTTCGTTTTCGTTTCGCGTCGTAGAAATGCCATTCGGCTACGGGGCCAGGAGTGTACGGGGCGTTTGCGGGCTCGCTTTCTTCCTTGAGGCCGCCACTCAAACGCGATACTGGCGCTATTGGAAGCTTCTCTTCGAAGGGACTGATCCATCTCCATTTCCGCAGAGCCACTTCCTGGGCACCACTTTCACTTTGTCACACCACAGTATAATAAAAGTACTATAGTACAGTAACTACGTCCACTCCCGTTTCCTGAAAGTGCCGCCCATCCACTCTCGGTTACATCACAGTTACTGCCTGTCAAAAACGCGATCAGTCAACCTGTCATATCTCACTCATACAAGCATGGTACGCGTTCACCTGCACGAGCTTAGACTGTGTGCGTAGGAACGCGCCTCTTTCACGTATAAGTATTTGATCGCCATTGTCCGCAGTGTGGCCATACAGTGAAACTTGAAATGTTGACAATGTATACTTACCATATTTCTTCTACGATGATCCTGTGTCCATTACAGAAGTAAAGATTAAACGCAGCGCGAATTGACTGCAGTAAAACCCTAAAGGCAATTCTTACATGCATAATTTTAGACATGCCAAACATTTAATTCAACAAGACTACTGTTGAACCTAAAAGATCTCGTATTTAATTCTTTTCTCAAATACCTGTTTTCATCACAGGTCCTAACTCTGACCCTGAAGACGGGTCCCGACCCGGTCAGGTGTCAAGCGCGAACGCGAGTGGACGACGGCCGTCACTGCTAACAGCTAGAAGACCGCCCAGCAGCAGAGTCCATACACCGCCTCTGGCTAGTCCTTCCATCGCCCCTCCTGATCTCATTGAAGATGGAGGTGCGTCTAGTACGCCAAAACGGTTATTAGACGGTAAGTTGTCACATCCTCAAAGAAAATGGAAATAGTGGGTCTTCTTGATTCTAAATTAGCGAATCTCAATCACTTTTCCTTCCCATTTGTTATTGACCAATGTGTCTTCGGTATACTCCGTTATTTCATCGCTAAAATCAAAATTCTTACCAACAGATGCTGACGCTAGTGTATCAACGCCAAAGCGGAGAGCATCAACATCACCGATGCCATCAAGTTCCCCTGATGAAGACATCAAACCTAAGATCAAACAAGAGCACATGGACACCTTAGCCTCTGCAGATGATCAAAAGAAATCTAGGACCGAAGTTGCTGATGCTGAATCAAATACCATGCACAGTGGTGAGTAGAAACAAATTGTCCTTACCACTCTACTTGATACTGTTAGATAGAGTTTTCATTCGAGAAAAATGTTTTAGCAAAATTTCTGTGTCAACTGGGAAATAATTCTCCTTCATTTCTATATACGTTTTTAACGTATCATGTTTTCTTTGTTCAAATCTTTTCTTCAGATTCTTTCATATGAAATAATAATACCGTATACGGAGGTGACGCATATCTTCAAGCCAAACGTATCTCCAAATAGACACGTGCGACTGACAGATTCCCTATTATTTAGAAGCTTCACGTCATCGCCGTTTGGTCATGTTTAGTTTATAAATGATTCTTAGGTAATCGGTTTGTGTCAAAGGATTCGGCCGCTGAAGACAATTTTATCGTGTCCTTTGTCGTCTGCGAGAAGTTGCACAATAACAATGTTGGTCCGTGGAATGCTGATGTCATCGTCTGTCCATATATTTCTTTCTAGCATATCTCGTCACTTTAGCTGCTCATTGATGCAAGGGGTGCTTTCATTTTGACCAAAATGTGTACCTGTTTTTTTTATACCGATACGGTTTGGCAATGATATGGCACAGGCCAAAAAAATTGTTTCCGATATAATACTTTAATTTCGTCCAATAATTACGTCTAAACTAAATTAAGAAATATTACTTCCCTATATCTCTAGTAAACCTTCGTCCAGAATAAAACTACACTCCTCTTGAAATTTATCTTTTATGTTCAAAAGTTGTCTAAAAAATCAACAATCCTTTAAGCCATAGTTAATAGAAATAAACGTCTAAAATCATGAACATCTGTATAAGCGAGCAATCTTGCGGGGGTGGTTCGGAAAATAATCTAAAAGCCGAGCGTAACCCTTTGTGGGAGCAGATGTGCCGTCATTTGACACTTTTGTATTAAACCGTTGCACAACAAAAGCTTTCTTAAACCCGAATTTGTGCAACGTATAACATTCTCTACCCGCATTACCTCGCTTTGTAGATTTAGAAGTTTGACGCTAACTGAAACCAGACAATTTACATTTTGAGATGAAAACGTTATGAAACAGTTATTAAAATTCCATCATAAAAACTCTGGCAAAATATTGCTGCAGCGTAATACGATTGCGCTATCATCCAAGTGTCAATTGCAGGTTTGACTCGACACCAGTTGTTTCGGCTTATTGCGTTTATCCTAAACCTTAATATAACCCCTTCGAGTGAGCTGTCACACAGCCGTGCTCAATAAAGCATGAGGGCTCCGTTATAATAAAATATCACATTAAATTGATAACCAGAAACAAAAGACTTCAATCCATAAATCTACAGAACATTAAAACCGCATTCAAATGGAATCGTATTGTCAAAACAAGGACATAATTCTAATGGTGACAGTAAGTCGTGACCTCGCGCCGACTTAAAAAAGTGAATATAAATTTAATTGTATTATATTGTACATATTAATTAACCCCATCGCTGTATGAACAGATAAGGGGAAGGTTTCGGAAGAAAAAAATATTTGCATGAGCACACGATTGACGTGCGTTCATTGTTATCTTGTGCCTTTTGTGATGACCCTTATGTTAACCATGACGACGAGCTGAATACCCAAAACCAGTTCTGGCATTTTAAATTCCTGTTGTCATTTGTTTAGAGTTTAACGTCGATCGACAGCAAGATGGCCGTAATGACATTTCATAAACGGCCGACTGATATTATAATTGTCAAAGATGCTACTGAGGTCTATTGTTAGTCGGCCTTTTATAATTTTTTCAATGATAAAAAATGTTTGGCGTGTTCCTGACACGCGGTACATGCTCATGCGCTGCCGTGACCTATGGAACTTCTTTGAGCGTGACACAATGGTCGGGGATATTTTTAGTTTTTGTACAGACGGGAAGGTGGCTAAGTGGCGGGTTTAAAATAAGTGGGCTTTAATTTTAGAAGTGACGTCGCCATTAAAGGTGAGGGGAAGATTGTCTCGTGCCTATCGCGTGTCCTTTGAATAAGCTCCTAGTTAAATTTAGAACAACCGATATTCGATTTTGTGTCAATGACTATTTCTTTAAGAATTTAATGTGTAAAGACTGCCATATTTATATATCGTTTGAATTTTTAACAAAGAATATGACATATGGATACTGTGTCCACAAGGTCTGCCACAGTCATTACCATCACAAAACCGAGAACCGATGGCCGTCACTTATTTGTATCAAAACAAATATTGGCTCAAGTGTACGGCGGGTCCAGTATTTGGTATCCTTTGTTTGGCTTACAAATTAATGAAGGATTGTCGAGCTGTATAGGTGTTTCGTATTCAAATTACTCGTTTCGTCGTTACAATTTAGTGAAGGGATAAAATCATTAGGGACGTCATGTTTTACGCTATGGTTTTGTTTTTTCCAACTGGTTGCATGTCGAGTCCATCGCCTGCGGGTCATTCTTATTGCAGTGCAATGACAATTATGCGGTCTGGACAGTTGTAGCCGCGCCGGTTCCGCGGCGCCCCTGCCGCAGATCAAATTATCCTTTTAAACGTGAGCCTGCACGCTCTACCGCATCGCAATGCTTGGTCCGATATGACTTAACAATGATACGCTTTTTACTTCGCCACTCATGCAAAATAAACGCCGCCGTCCCAAACCCGGGGGTTAAAAGTTTGACCAATTATCTACGCATTCACAGATTCTGATAATTTCTTCCGACGAGCGATCACCCCCGTAAATGATTCCTCGATTACGTCCCGTTGAAGATATTTCCATATCAAGACATGTTTTCTTAAGGGTCGGCCACAAAAGGGCCATCTTTGCGCCCAATCTTTAATCCTATCTTGGGACTCGAGACCTTTGCGGGTGAATTTAAATTTCTTTAGAAATATCGTCCTTATTATGTACGTGCGGGCTCCATTCCTTGTTGCGTTCGTGGGCGAGATAACGTAAGTTAAGTCCGAGAGAAGATTGTTGTGAAAAAACTACCGCTAACTTTGGCGAGATCCCATCTACAGGCCTGACTACATTGAAATTTGATCTTTAACATCTCCTTCTGTAAACGTCGTTTGGCTTGGGATAGTTCGGATTAGTATAGCCTTATTTTGTATATGAGGTGATAAGTCTTTATGAGGGGTCAACCTTTTCTATAGTGAAGCTCACCCTTTTAGTGAAAAGAGTCCGTTGATAGCTGATTTAGGAATGGCGATAATGCATTCAGTGTGTGTAAATATATCATAGATTTTCTGTGATAGATTGCCTCGGGTACGCAACGGGTGGAGATGGGCTATCTATATTTTCTGACAAGCTTTTTATAGAATAGTATGGCTTAATTTATCTGTGGTCCCCTAGGTCAGGAATATGAAGGATTGTTGTCGGTTCCATTGGACGGGTCGCGGCGAATAGCTCCCATGGTTGCTTTGTGCACTAACGAGTGACCGGTGGGGAATTCGTTAATTAAAATCGAATTTGATTTACAAAGCGATTGATGTTTTTTGAACGTTATAGTTATGATCTGTTGTAAAGTTTATACGTTGTAGAAAAAAATATTTTATGGTGTATTTAAAGTCACACACAGGTCGTACGCGATTAATTAACATTATTTTACCTTTTTCCAACGTTTCGGCCAGGTTGCACTGGTCGTGGTCGCGGAAGATGTACACAGTAGTACGCAGAAGTATGCTTGTAATATTTTATGGCATGTTTTATACTGTTGTCGTTTTGATATAAAAAGTTTAAAACGAAAACATGCCGGTTCGTAGTTGTTTAAATACAGTGTTTTATAAATAGGTATTACAACCCATTGCTAAAAAGTATTAATATTTCTGACTAAAACCTGATTTCATATCGTCTCCGCGTCTTCTCAAAATCAATTTTACAGCGTCCACTTATCCCCCGATTTTATTGTTTCCCTCGCATTTTTTGTAATATGTGGTAATGGGTGTGTCACACGTGTGGCGTTATTACGAGTTTAAAATAGCCGCCACATGTGTTAGGGCCAATTTTGGGCGATAACGCTTTGTACTGTGATGTTTACAGGATCCATGACTTTTCTAAGTTTATAGTTTAGTCAGATTACAAATTTGTGACCAAAACAGACAATTTGACTCGTAAAAGCTTGAAAAGTTTTTGAAAATTCGTTTGTCTAAAATATTTTACGTATACATTATATCTTTATTTTAAGGATAGGTACTTAGACAGTTCTTCTATTACACGTATGTAACTAGCACATATTTACAGCAGAATCCATACTAATAATAGTATTGTAATAGACATCTAAGTAAGATAGATCCCTTTCATAGTTCTCTTTATAGTCTTAAAAACCAATTAAGGAAAATTATTTTATAGGTAACCTTTTTTACTTCCTAAAAAGTTAAACTTCATCGTTTATATAATTATGGTACACCTTGGACATCTTCATTCTAAATTCACTTGTTACTACATGCTTTATAAAGATTTACGTAGTAACCATCTTTGCATACTTTTGTATTTTCAATACTTATTGTATTATGTAACCTTAGCCTTACCTTAGCATAGCTTTGCAAGTGTTATGTATTTTTACTGTTCTAAATTTTATGAACCTCCAGGTCTTTTTTAGAGTAAGTTTGCATGCGTATATTTATATGCACCCTTTTCATATCTATAAATGACTGTATGTGTTCTAAATAAATAAAAATAAAATAATATTATAAATGGGAAAGTGTGTGTGTCTGTTTGTTTGTCCGTCTTTCACGGCAAAACGGAGCGACGAATTGACGTGATTTTTTAAGTGGATATAGTTGAAGGGATGAAAAGTGACATAGGCTACTTTTTGTCTCTTTCTAACGCGAGCGAAGCCGCGGGCAAAGCTAGTATTTTATAAAAACGACACGAACGCTCCGGCTGTGGAATGAGCTCCCTGTCAAGGTATTCCCGAATCCGATGAACTACAGTATAAGGGTTCTTCAAAAAAGGAGTATACAAGTTTCTAATGGGTAGGCAACGCGCATGTGATACCCCTTGAGTTGCAGGCGTCCATAGGTTACGGTGACCGCTTTCCATCAGACGGGCCTAGAGATGGGCGCTGACGGGTAAATACCGGGAAAATACCCATATCTACCCAATCCACCCGGTATTTACCCGTATCTACCCAAATGAGCGGGTATAAAAAATAATCTATGAAATTAAAGATTATTCTTAATTTACATGACTGAAATACATTTTTCTATTAAAATTAATATATAATTGACTAACTAATATTAAAATGTTAACAGAAATTCCAATATATCATGTGTAATTTACCACATTAAATTAAAAACTTGTATTCCCTAGATGTTTTTAGGCCCACTAAGTATTAAAATAACTTACTTAACTTAAACACGGTGAACAGACTGAGGTCACAGCTTTACTAAAACTAGTTCATACGCCAAATCTTGGGATTAGTTGTCAAAGCGGACCCCAGGCTCCCATGAGCCGTGCTAAAGCCGGGATAACGTAAGGAGGATGATGATGATGAGGTCACAGCTTTGCAAAACGCCAGGTAGATGCATTTGTATTGAAAGGGTGCAATGTGCAATTAATTAGTCACTTGAACTTGACCGGTCAGTTACTGCTTATCACTCGAACCGTCAAGATCTGTGTTTGTACTTAGAGATGGGCGGCCGTATACCTGTTTGCCGCCGACGTGGTATTAAAAAAAAATTACATCATGAAACATACATACAATACCAATGTTTTTTTTTATCGCCGTTTAGAGGTCAGTTTGACAACTGACACCTGACATACTGTTTTCAAATATACATTTTCTATGTTCAAAGTCACATTAGTTGACATTGTATATATTAGATATGATTGTCTTAAAGTAAAATAAGTTATTAAAATATGGCACCGCCCGCTTCGCCCATTTTGGCTTGATTTCTGTAAACTATCGCGTTTCACAAGTTGTACGCACCCTCCATCATTGGTCACGCCTGTGTGCCGAGCCGTAATATTGGTGTCAGTTTTAATAATTTTCCCCAACATTTTGTCTTGGTTTAAATTATAATGGTAGGGCTTCTTGTTTATAGGTCGTTGATGCATTTATTTGAATTTTGTTAAACCTAGGAAAAATATACGTCTTTTTTTAATTTTTGACAAACGTCTACACGCCAATTAAATCAGCAGTAATTTTCCACTTTGAAATTTAAAAATTGTAAGTCCTAAATCGAAAAAAAATCCTCAAAACCAATTCAAGTTAAAAAAGTATATTTTTGTTCCTTTCATTTAAAAATCCCACGTTTTAAGTAGGTACCTTTTAGTTTTATTAATAAACGGCTAAAAATAAAATTTCCTGAAGTACCGTTCAAAAAACAAATTATTTTTGTCTGATATTTATTGTGTCGTGTCTACGACAATAAAATATTTATTAGGTACCTAAATATTAGTTATATATCCACGAAAATACCTAGACAATCAATTTGAGTTTACTTTTTTCAACACTTTACTTTTTGTACACTGAAAACAACCACGTTGTCAAAGTCTAGGGGTCACTTTTTGCAACCACGTCGAAAAACACTTGTATCCATACACCTACCTACCGGCGGTCGAATCGGTCATTCTCCGTAAATTCAATTACAGTCGCGTACTTATGACCCAGACGCTTGTCAAATATTAGCGAGTTTTATGAGTCAGTGGAATAATATGTTAGGTATCCTCTTAATATATACATAAATACGTGTAACACACAATTTATGGCATTTTTATTTTATTTGAAAAAGCGGTGAATTAGACAGATGCTTTAATATTAAGCGAAAAAAAAAATTAATAATCTGCATTATCACAGTTCATAAGATTATTTTAGATTCGGAAAATAAAAACTCGCAAAAGCATACATACATAATACGATTCGGGTAACACAGAGAATATGATATAGTTACATTTTAAATGTAGGTTAGAAGTATTTTATAGTTTCTGTACCTACAACTTACAAAATATGCCTTAAATGAGATAAAATCTTTACTTTTGTAAACATTATCAGAAATTATAAATAAGACTTGTTTTCGAAGTAAATTTGGTAACCTATCCAATACGTGTTGGTATTTGATGCCGCGTGAGGATTATGGAGTTCAAATATAATTAATTTCTGTCAGATGTCCTCTAAAATTAGATAACAGATCACATAATAAACAAAGAATCGCTCAAGGTAGTCGCTTTTATTTGATTTATATATATATAAGGTGTTACCAAATTAGTCACGGGTAAATACCCGTTAGGGAAGGGAAGTTATTTAACATCAAAACAATTAATTTTCACTAGAAATTAAAACAAAATTTTCATATGATTTTTTTTTGCTTTCATTTACCGAACAAAAATAGTACATTACGATACAAGTGCGTAAAAAAGGAAGTTCGAAACGAGTGGCGATAAATTAAAACACGACCGTAGGGAGTGTTTTAAATCGACACGAGTTACGAATTTCCTTTTCGCACGTGTATCGTACGACGTTTTTCAGTACTTAACTCGTGTCGATTTAAAACACTCCCTTCGGTCGTGTTTTAATTTATCGCCACTCGTTTCGAACTTCCTTTTTTACGCACTTGTATCGTAATGTACTAATAATTTATTTTCTAAACAGCCATCCCTTTTAATGTAATTGCATGTTAGGATGTTTAACACTGTCTGTCATGTCACGTTAACAGTGGCTAGAGAGGTCTCATTTCAATATTTTATTAACAGGGTCTTTTAACATAACAAATTTGAATCCTAGTTTTCTTCAAAAAACATTACAAAACCTATGATGTCATACATAAATCTCCAGCACGGGAAACATGGTCGCGTGATAGACGATAAAATATCAGGCCGTCCCTATCGCACTTACAAATAGTGAGATAGGGACGGCCTGCTATTTTATCGTATATCGCGCGACCATGCTTCCCGTGCAGGAGAGGCGTACTATCAGCCGGAAAATATCCTTGATTAATTTGTTAACACCCTATATTTGTAAAACCTGACTGACAATGGTTTAACTTTTTCACTGAATCACGTGGTAATAATATATGCACGATTTTTAGGGTTCCGTAGCCAAAATGGCAAAAACGGAACCCTTATAGTTTCGTCATGTCCGTCTGTCCGTCTGTCCGTCTGTCCGTCTGTCCGTCTGTCACAGCCGATTTACTCGGAAACTATAAGTACTACAGTGATGAAATTTGATGGGAATATGTGTTGTATGAACCGCTACAAAATTATGACACTAAATAGTAAAAAAAAAGAATTGGGGGTGGGGCCCCCCATACATGTAACTGAGGGATGAAAATTTTTTTTTCGATGTACATACCCGTGTGGGGTATCAATGGAAAGGTCTTTTAAAATGATATAAAGTTTTCTAAAAAACATTTTTCTTAAAGTGAACGGTTTTTGAGATATCAGCTCTCAAAGTCGTAAAAAGTATGTCCCCCCCCCCTCTATTTTTATAACTACGGGGTATAAAATTCTAAAAAAAATAGAGGTGATGCATGCTAATTAACTCTTTCAACGATTTTTGGTTTGATCAAAGTATCTCTTATAGTTTTTGAGATAGGTTGATTTAACTGTAATTTTGGTTAAGTTATTGGTTTATTATATTTGCTGCTACGGAACCCTTTGTGCGCGAGCCCGACTCGCACTTGGCCGGTTTTTTTGGCTATTTAATATGACTTATGTAATTGTAGGTATTGATGTACAATGTAACATTTATGTACCTTTTTTCTCTTTTATTTAACAATAATAATCGGTACCTACCTACGCAAGTTATAATCTGTCAACAAGCATGCTTGAGTTTTCATAAATGAAAAAGTTTTTTTTTACATGAAACTACCGTAGATTCCGGATACATACAAAACTAAAACAAAAATTAAACACAGCTTCGATTTCAAAAGGCAATCGCTGATTACAGCATTGTAAGGCTGAAGGCAGTGGGGGTGAAATTTTTAAACACCACCCGTCTGGACCCCCTCCCCCCTAGGGTGGGGGGAGTCCACCGTATCCTGTATTTGCTCCGTGGACAGTAGGTTTTATAGACGTGGTCTAGGTACAGTATAGATTCGGGTGTATAACTTGAGAGTTGCTCATTTGCGAAGTACGCTTGCGAGTGATATTCAATGTAATACCTATTTATGTTCCAACAGTTTTATTAAATTAGTTATTTTAGAATCAAATCGCTTAATCCTGTACGGATAGAGATTTAAATATATTTTAGCGAGTATGTTGTATGTTTATTTTCTAAATGTGATAAATCATTTAAAGCGTAGTCAATATTAATAATAACATCTGTAGGTATGCTTATTAATTACTTGTTGTTGTCGATTCCGTACCGTGCATATCAAAAATAGAAAGTGCTCTTACCATATTATTCTCAATTTCCGTCTTAAAACTAATAATTACATATGACTCGCAATTACTAATAGACACATATGATTCGCAATTGCCTCTGTATAAGTAAAAAGTTAAAAAGAAAATGTAACATTCAACTGTTTCAGTTTAGAATGTGTAAAATTCAAAAAGTCGAGCCTAAATCGCTGTACCGGAGAACTACCCTCGACCGGAAGCCGGCGCGCAGCATCCGGCGCCGCCGACAGTTGTTCGCACCCCAGTCCTACCATTCCCTTCCATTTTACGAACGCTCGACTCTAACTACCAACCAAACCACTATAACCTGAACTCTGACCCCGTAGTAACAGCGTAACATCAGAGCGCGCACTTATAATGGATGATGTAAGCATTCGACTTGACGAGTGATTATGATAGCACCCAAGCGCCTCGCGCGGACACCGCGAGGAACTACAAACTACTAAACTCTTGAGATAGTGATGTGCTAATGAGGCGTTTTTTTTACATCACATAAAGCATACCTACAAGGACTCTTCTTCGATAGGAAATATAGGAATCCATAAATAATCACGAGGATGACTTTAATATTGTCATGAAAAAAGACGTGCATACCTAGGTTTTGCTAAATCGATATATTAGGATGAGATAACGATGAGACTACATCGAAACAAAATTACCTATGTGATATAAAATTCCTTATACAATATTTTAACATAAAATAAGGTAGTAATAGTAAGTGAGTTGAATTAAATGAAACGATTCCCGTTATCATAACAATTCAAAAAAGGAACAACCAATCACGCAACACTAAAACCCGCAAAATTCACATTTCGTATCTTTCGAAATAAGAACGCGACCATCGACTTGTTATGCGGCGGATGTCCGTCGCGCCGCTGCGCTGAATGACCGTCCCTCCCCCCACCCGGTTATAACCCGAATGGTGCAAATTGTGACCCATAACAGTGAAGCTGGTTGGAAAATTTAAATTTTGAATTTCGAATGTAGAACACCGATACTTTGTTATTGCGGATTCGATTTTTAATTGTGTTTGCAGTTACTTTTATGTGTCGGCAATGTTGGTATAAATTTCATCGTTTCTATCACATTAATAAAGGAAGAGTACAGATATAAAAGTGCTAGCCGGTTAGAAAATTTGATTTTTTAAATTTTTGGAATGTTGCACACAATATTTATTATGTTTTTATTTTTGATAGCAAATTGATGTGATTAAACTATCATTTTTATCATAAAATTATATAATTAAGAGAGATAATAAAATAAAATAGGCAGGTGATAACTATTTGAGATAATGTGTTATAAGTACCTAGTTAACAACAGGTCACAAGTACTTACGTAGGTGCGACCGGGTAGATAGTATATACTGTAATTTTTTATCAATTCAAGACTTGCCAATGCATCATAAATAAATAAATAAATATTTAGCGCGATAATGTATTTAAATTATTTAAATTATATAGAACACATTTATAAATTTTATAATTTAACGACTTGTTATGCGGCGGATGTCCGTCGCGCCGCTGCGCTGAATGACCGTCCCTCCCCCCACCCGGTTATAACCCGAATGGTGCAAATTGTGACCCATAACAGTGAAGCTGGTTGGAAAATTTAAATTTTGAATTTCGAATGTAGAACACCGATACTTTGTTATTGCGGATTCGATTTTTAATTGTGTTTGCAGTTACTTTTATGTGTCGGCAATGTTGGTATAAATTTCATCGTTTCTATCACATTAATAAAGGAAGAGTACAGATATAAAAGTGCTAGCCGGTTAGAAAATTTGATTTTTTAAATTTTTGGAATGTTGCACACAATATTTATTATGTTTTTATTTTTGATAGCAAATTGATGTGATTAAACTATCATTTTTATCATAAAATTATATAATTAAGAGAGATAATAAAATAAAATAGGCAGGTGATAACTATTTGAGATAATGTGTTATAAGTACCTAGTTAACAACAGGTCACAAGTACTTACGTAGGTGCGACCGGGTAGATAGTATATACTGTAATTTTTTATCAATTCAAGACTTGCCAATGCATCATAAATAAATAAATAAATATTTAGCGCGATAATGTATTTAAATTATTTAAATTATATAGAACACATTTATAAATTTTATAATTTAATTCTTAGAGTAATAAGAATTACTTAGTAATAATGAATGTTTATGTTTCTGACGTGTAATGTATAAATATGCAATATCAATAAATATGAATATGAATATGAATATTATAGGACATTCTTACACAGATTGACTGAGGCCCTCGGTAAGCTCAAGAAGGCTTGTGTTGTGGGTACTCAGACAACGATATATAAATATATAAATACTTATATACATAGAAAACATCCATGACTCAGGAACAAATATCTGTGCTCATCACACAAATAAATGCCCCTACCGGGATTCGAACCCGGGACCGCGGCGTAGCAGGCAGGGTCACTACCGACTGCGCCAGACCGGTCGTCAAAATAGATTAATAATATTGATTCACTAGCTTTCTGCCCGCGGCTTCTCTCGCGTGAAATTCGAAAATTGCGGAATGCTCCATACAAAATTCCACCCCCCATTATAGGGAAGTGGGGCTTTAGAAAGAGACAAAAAGTAGCCTATGTCACTCTCCATGCCTTTAACTATCTCCACTTAAAAATCACGTCAATTCGTCGCTCCGTTTTGCCGTGAAAGACGGACAAACAAACAGACACACACTTTCCCATTTATAATATTAGTATAGATACACCTAACTACCAAAACGCTTTAAGACGTAATCAGTGAAATCTATTCACATTCAATCAAAATTAAATAATATGACAGCTAATACCCGTGATTGACCACCCACACCAGTTTATAATAATATCAAGATCCAAGCTTATCAATTATCTATACCTATCACTATTAAATCGTTTATACAGGCCGTACTCGAATTGATATGTATTAATGTTTATTTTTATTATTCTGCAATACGTAGGTACTTAATTCAATTCCACGAGTCTTCTATTTTCGTGCAGACTATCTAAAAATAAACATAATATTTCTTTGGACAAAGTCAACTCGGCAAGGCGATTACAATCATAAGGGCATTTTCAGAATTGGTACCCCCCAATTAGCTTAAGTTGTTAACAAAAACTAACTCACTGTCACAATTAAGCATAAAATCAGTCTAAAAATTTACTTTTTTCACATTTTCAATGTAGATTATCGCTTAAAGCTTATGTAATTAACACAAAAACAATATTTTTATTGAAATTTCATTCTTAATTATCGTCACAAACGTACCTAGGGCAATATTGACAATGTCATCATTAATAATAAAAAAATAGGTATTATAATTATACGCTTATCTTCGCTCATTTTAAATCGGCGCAGAGTTAGGTTAGACAGACTCTCATTAATAAAATTAAACAGAATTATGAATTCTAAAATTGAAATATACAATAATCCTATTCAAAACAAATGAGAAGCAAATCACTTTAAAAAACTAAACCGCCCTATAAAAGTACGGTCAGGCGAAGCGATTTTATCGAACAATCGATTTAAATTACGAGTCGGTCTGTAATCGGTGTAATCCGGCATCGATCGCTGTAAGCCGGGACCGCTACCAGCCTCATTGTTGACCGTACGACACACGTCTTTAAGTGACAAGTACTGGTAGAAGACAAATATCGGTGTTAAATATTTAAAATCGGTAACTGTATTTTACTTACTTTTATTTAGTAGCTTGATTTACACGATAAGTGTATTTTTACTTGAAATATTATTCTCATATCACAATACAAACACTTCGAAAAGACCAATATGCATAATAGTAATATTTCTTTTGTTTCCTGGATTGGAAAAAATACTACATAATATATCCGTATTCTTATTTTATTTTAATTCCATCATTTGTTTTATAAAATCCCATCATTATATTTACATAAAGATATTTCGAAAAACAAAATGTTCAATTCAATAATTTGTTAGGTATGTGAAAAATAAATTAATGAGGATATGCAAATTCAAAGTATCCCTGTAAAGTGGAATAAGAAAATTAATTTTAACATCATTCAAAAGAAAAAAAATGCAATCGAATGACGGGAAATGAAAAGTGAAGGAAATGAGAATTTATTCTACTTTTTCTGCAGTCGCTACCTTGATGACCAGACACAATGAACAATGCTATTAAAGGTCATAATATTTATGAGTCGTGTTTCTATGAACGGTAAAATTTTAATAAGTATCTGTAATTTTTTCTACGACAATTTTCAACACTTGGAATACATATATAATATGCTAGACTTCGCGTAAGGTATTAACTTTGCGCAAGCTGGAATAGTAAGAAGCAGTTTAAGGAAATTTAAGTTACATAAACATAATATTTTAATAGAAACTTGACTTTAATTATGATAATTTTATAATTTGTCATTACAAATACCATATTAGCTTTTGAGTTAGCTTAGAATGATTCTACTGCACCATTTTAAACACCTGAATCAACCGGAATCGATATATATTGTCAGTATATGATACCTCTGTTTTTTTTAAATTCCAGGTTGGAATATTTAGACTATGGAAATATAATTTTATAAAAAAACTTTTGAAGGTTGCTTTCGACACAATATTTTTTTCAAAAAGCGCTCGAAGGCGAAATAGACATATCTAATTGATACACAGTCAAATACATATTGTAAGTATTTACCACCAATAAATCCAAAGCAGTAATGGTACAAGAAAATCTGTCCGGCACCAATTTGACCGTTACAATTCAATAAGCATCTTAACAGGCCGGCGTTATCGGCGCGCCCAATAGTGCTGTTATCCTTATCGATGGGAACTGGCACATCGATACAAAATTACGATTATATCACTTATGTTTTTTGATAAGTATTTTTTTAGTTTTTAGTTTTGGTGGGATTTAATAATTGATATGGAAAGCAGAAACAAGAAAAAACATATAATTAGAGTTCATAATTATATTGGTTTGGTATTACTTATTAGGTAGGATGTATGGCGTATGTAGACATAGGTCATGCACATGTTACTTATTATAATATGATTAACTCAGTTTGCACCTGCATCTTTCCTGTATCTACGAGAACAATGTTAAGTTTTGATAGTCTAAAGCACTCTAAAGGTAATCTGTAAACGTATTTTTTATAGAAAATCAGATATTTATTCTTCGGCAGCTTCTATACTTTATCCAAAATATATTTTTAATTCTAACAAATTAAGTCTGTAAAAACATAATTTCAGTTACCTTAAACAACGTGGTTATAAAAATAGGTTACATTGCGTCTCATCACTAGTTGAGAACATTATTGTCTCCACAATAAAATGTGGCCCGCGCTTACAATGAGCAATCAAATTACTGTCAAAACTCCGCCTGGCCTGTGCTTGACCAAGCGTCCAGTGACTTCTGAGCTGGCATTAGGAAACAATACATTAATTTTGTTTTTGTTTTGACTACTTGATACCGCTCTTAGTTTTGTTCATCCGTTAGAAATTATTCCTAATTACAAGTGTCTAAGTCTAATAGTCTTACTTGTTGCGAATCCTATATTTATGTAAACGAAATTTTGTTCTACTCAGAATGTGTTCCTGAAGACACCTACAAAACTTAAAATCTGTTATTAGCAATTTAGCAGATCAATTCCTGCAATTAATACAAAATACAAAAATACAAATACAAAATCATTTATTCACCAAATAGGCCACGGGGGCACTTTTACATGTCAACATTACAGAGTATTCATTAAAGTTAAACAAATGAAATTAATAGAAATATTAACTAAAAATATTAATCATAAGCAAAGTAGCTATACACTGATATAGAATTAGAGATGTATAAAGTCTCTAAATGTCATATTATTACTAACTATAATCAATACATAAAGAAAGTGCAAACAGATACAAAGATAAAAGAAATCTATAATACTTCAATAGTTGTAAAAGACTGAATATTACAAGTAAAAATATTATACTTAATCAAATAATCCATGGAGATGTATAGCGTCTCCAAGAGTCAAATTTTATAAAATTAAAATATTTAAAAGTAAAAACCTTTGTCAAATAATACAAAAAAAAATAAAAAATACAGAAAATGAACAGCTAAATTACACATTTCAAGAGATGTACAAGTCTCTAGTTGTCAATCATTAAAGAACAAATCAAGTTTACAAATAAGGGCCAATCAAGGTTACAAATTAAGTTTAAAAATATAATCAAAATCTCAGAGATGTATAAGGTCTCTAAGTGTCCAAAAAACTAACATTAACTTAATCAAACGACAACAAGGTCATTAAAGTAAGGAGTCTATTTTAAAATAAAATATAATCAAAATCTCAGAGATGTATAAAGTCTCTAAGTGTCCAAAAGCTAAAATTAACTAAATTAAACGACAACGTGATGGTCTCTAGTGTCATCCTTAAGACATTACTTACTTAAGTTTAATTCTTACAAGAACCGAATGTAGTGTCTCGCAATCCGCTCAAAAGTAAAGTTAAATAATCTAACAAAACATGTGGCCCAGGTAAGCTTGAACAGACCAGTCTCCACAAACAGCACCCGTTCACGAGTATGACGCGTATCTCAGCCATCGCCTCCTCAACCTCCATTCGGGAAGGTGGCGACCCGATCAACACGCCACCGTAAGCAAAGACTTTTAAGCGAGCATGACATGTTCAAGCTAACAGCAAATTGACAAAAGAAAAATCGACACAGTGAAACACGACATTAAGCTTGTAGGTGACATTAAAGAGGGCAACAATGCCTAGTATAGCTATACATAACTAATTACATGCTCAACGTGACTTAGAGATGTAAAGGTCTCTAAGGGTCAGTGTACTATCATACTTTAAATAAATTTTATATAACTACGCT
The DNA here is from genome assembly GCF_023078275.1 of Leguminivora glycinivorella. NCBI lineage: Eukaryota > Metazoa > Arthropoda > Insecta > Lepidoptera > Tortricidae > Leguminivora > Leguminivora glycinivorella. The sequence continues at coordinate 11,651,213 of NC_062987.1, read as the reverse complement.
ATATAATGAAAACAAAAATCTTAGAGGTGTATAAGGTCTCTAAGCGTCCTACTAACATAACTAATGATACAATACAATCACATGAGAAAAATTACGCTGTGTCATTTTTACTGGATACTAGTACGGTTGTATTACAAACTTCTGCTACCATAATCAAGCTACTGGCTTAAAGGCATTTTTATCATTTATAAAATCATTTACCGTATAGTAAGCTTTACCTAGCAAACAGCGCTTAACATGTGACTTAAATTTGCCGAGTGGCAAGTTCACTACATCAATGGGGATTTTGTTATAAAAACGTGTACAGTTCCCAACGAAAGACGTACTAACCTTACGGAGACGGTGGAAGGGCACGGCAAGTTTATGTTTGTTTCTAGTGTTATAGTTATGGATATCACTGTTAAGCTTGTATTCATGGATGTTTTTCCTAGCATACATAATATTCTCAAGTATGTACTGAGAGGCAACGGTAAGAATGTTCACCTCTTTGAATTTCTCTCTTAGGGAAGCTCGAGCGCCCAGTCCGTATATGGAACGTACAGCTCGCTTTTGCAGCACAAATATCGTCTGAATATCTGCGGCTTTACCCCATAACAGAATTCCATACGACATAACACTATGGAAGTAACCAAAGTATACCAGCCTGGCCGTCTCTACGTTTGTTAGCTGTCTGATTCTCCTTACTGCGTAGGCAGCTGAACTAAGTTTGTTAGCTAAAGTAGCAATATGTGCGTGCCATTGCAGTTTTGAGTCTAAAGTGACTCCCAGGAAAACAGTTTGGTCTTCAAACTCCAGCGTATCACCTTTTATTTGGATTTTGCTGTTATTTATCTGCTTGACGTTAGGTAACGCAAACTTGATGCATTTGGTTTTCTTGGCGTTCAAAAGTAGATTGTTTGCCGTAAACCAGTTAACTATAGTTGATAGGGCATCATTAATACTGTCGAAGCTATTTTCCTTCCTGTCCACTTTGAATATAAGAGAAGTGTCATCCGCAAATAACACTATATCATGTCTGCCTTTAACAAGAGTGGGTAGGTCATTAATATATACTAAAAAGAGGAAGGGACCAAGAATTGAACCTTGAGGCACTCCGAGGGCTACCGGGGACCCCGCCGAATGAGTTCCATTAATAACTACTCTCTGAGTCCTATCCGACAGATATGATGAGACTAAGTCGAGGGCACCGGCTTTTATCCCGTAGTGGCTTAATTTTCGTTTTAAATTTTCGTGATCTACGCAATCAAATGCCTTGGACAGATCACAGAAAATTCCAACAGCATCTTGAGCTTTTTCCCAAGCGTCAAAGATGTGCTTTAGGAGTACCGCACCAGCGTCAGTGGTTGATCGACCTTTGGTAAAACCAAATTGATTGCTATCAAGCAGTTTATTTCTGTTGAAATGCGACAGCAGTTGATTTAAAATAAGTTTCTCAAACACTTTGCTTAATGCAGGTAGTATTGAAATCGGCCTAAAGTTCGTAGGATCTGTCTTCGTTCCTGATTTAAACAACGGGATAATTTTGCTATGTTTCATAATATCTGGAAAAGTGCCAACATCAATGCATCTGTTGAAAATCTCAGCTAAATATGGTGCAATAGATTCAATAATGGAATGCAAAACTTTGACTGACAGGCCCCATAGATCTTCAGTTTTCTTTAAATTCAGTGATCTAAAAGTCTTAAGAACTATGTTCGGAGTGATATACGAAAATTTGAAGAATTCTGTACATTCCGCTACATTTCTCTTCAAAATTTCTTCAGCGACATCTGGCGACGAATTAAGAGACTTTGTTGTTTCTACCGGTATATTCGAGAAAAACTGCTCAAAATGATCTGCCACTTCACGGTCGGAACTTACTAAAGCGTCACCAATTCGTAGCTTGTAGTGCGGATCCTTCATTTTACGTTTCCCAGTTTCATTGCCGATCACCTGCCAGGCAGTTTTAACCTTATCACTAGAATTTAGGATCTTTTTAGACAAGTGATTAGCTTTCGCGGCGACACACATCATCTTAAAAGATTTTGAAAAATTCCGAACATGCTCCAGAAATTCCGGCCTTTTATCAGTGGCTTTTAAATCGTATAAGTCGTAGAGTTGGCGTCTTGTCTTATGAATATCCGGCGTAGCCCAGTCGCTAAATTTAGTCTTGGTCCTGCTTTTTACTTTCTTTTTAGTGAAACAGACATCAAATTCATTTTTAATGCAGTTAAATAAATCAGAACTCAAACAATTGGGGTTTTCTTGCGTACATGAAAGACAACATAATCGTTTGGTAACATTACGATTAAATAAATCTAGGAGCCTTTGAGAGATTGGCCTACATAAAGTATCTTGCGGAATTTCTTCTGTTTTCTCATTGAAAGAAGCTTTTAGACCACAGTGATCAGAACTTAGGTTGTTAATAACAGATTTACTAATCGCATCCTTGTTACTAAAAATGTTATCTATACATGTAGCACTGGTTGCTGTGATTCGAGTGGGTTCGCAGAATAAGTTAACCAAGTTAAAGGATTTGAAGGTGTTTAATAACCTTCCACATAATGGCGAATGTTCAAGTATGTTGACATTAAAATCGCCACACACAATTATACTTTTTTGGGTTCTAAAAACACTACTAAGTACGTCATCTATTACTGATTATGAAATACTAGCAAGAAATGATAAACAGCAATCGATCTTTTAGTCTTGTTCCGCGGGTTGTATGGAACTTGTGTTTGATAGGCAGCTATTTATGTTTCTCTCGTTAGTAGATGTAACGAAAATAAAAAGTTCCATTTTTTATTGAATTACAGGTTATCTTAACAAGATACACTATAAAAATACGTTTCAACGTTCAAACATACTTCACATATGAAAATTAAACACTCAAGCGTTTTATTTTTCTCATCCGGGATAATGTTACATAGATTTCAATATCAACACTGGGCCGCTACGTGATCCCGGCCCCGTATATTTCATAAGATTTTAGAGGTGCATGAATCTTGCGGGACACGGAGAAGCGATCATTCACGGCCGCCGACGTACCCGGCCCTCGGACCTTCTGATTAGCATGCGTGCCACGCGCACTCCCTAGGCCCAACACTACGATATGTGAGAGCTATTACTAGACACTTTGCCCGTGTTAATATTGCTGTAAATCTTCCATTGGAAACCTTTCCCCTAAGAGATTAGTTTTCACATTTTTAAACTTGGTTTTCCTTTGCCCATAGAACCGAGCAACTACGTGTGCTCCACTTGCAAGGCGCGCGTGCATTCGGCGTGGAGGCTGCTACAGCACGTGCAGCATGTCCATGGAGTCAAGATATACGTGGACAATACTCCACAGCAGCTTAATAAGCAGAACCATTCCTCGTCGAGCACGTCTTCCTCGAGCTCAGGCTGCTCGTCGACTGGCGCGCCGCTCCCGCCGCCGTCGCTTCGCCACCACCCGTTACTACCTCCTCCGGATATGCATTCGCCTTTCGGAGTCGGTGGGCTCTTAAGAATGCCACTCCCGGGTAGCTTACCACCGCTGGCTCATCCCTCAGTTCCTCCCGCGCCACTTTTTGCGCGACCGAACCATCACGACCATAGGTTTCGGATGGAGCAACTGGTATCAGAGCAATTTCGCCATCATGGAATCAATTTGGCTGCAGCTGCAGCAGCAGTAGCGGCCAACTCCCTCCCACCTCACCAACCGTTCCCGTCACCGGCAGACCGGCCACCCGTCATACCGACGTCGGTCTCCTCTCGGGACAGAGTACCTCCAGTATCACAACCACTATCACTTGAACCCCAGCTGGATTTTTACTCGCAGCGCTTGCGGCAACTGGCCGGTACGACCAGTCCAGGGGCGGCCACAGGCAATTCGAGCTCTCCTAGCCCCAGGAAGCATTCGCCGCCGTTCGCTTCCCCGTCGCCCTCCCGAGTCGGCCAGACTCCACCGGTGGGCGCCGGACCCGGGACGGTGGACGCGCCCCGCGACGCTTCGAGGCCCCATAGCTCGACGTCGCCGGAGCGCCGCGCGGAGCCGCCGATCGCGGACGCGCCGCCCGATCGCCCGTCTTCGACTCCGCCTGCAAAACGCAATAATGACGAGGCTGTACATTCCTGTGAGTTTTGCGGAAAGAAGTTCCGCTTCGAGAATAATTTAATGGTGCATCGTCGCACACATACCGGCGAAAAACCGTACAAATGTAGTGAATGTGATGAAGCGTTTGAGAAAGTTTCCAAACTAAAAAGGCACATGAAAGTGCATAGGGGCACTGATGCCAATACGGAAGATGGTGAGTCTGGTGGTGACACTGGGGAGGATGACTCCGATGAAGATCTCGAGGACGAGGAGTTAGATGGCGAGGAAGAGGAAGAGAATGAGGATGGTGAGGATGTTGAGGAAGCCGAGGACTTAACCGTATCAAATAGCAGTGCTCCTTCCGCGCCACCCCGAAAACAATCTCATCCTTTGCCAGCTCATCCTCCTTCCGCTTCCGTTGTTGGGGAACTAATGGATAAATTCGGATTATCAAACATCGCTCAATATAGTGAAGCTTTCAAGCAGGCATTACAGGAATCGGGAAACTCGCTTAAGTGGCAACTGGCAAAGGATCGTGACAATAACAATGGTCCTTCCAGCGATAAGCCAAACGGCATGCCCCCCACGGCTGCTTTACGGCTAAAAGAAGAATTCGCTAAGATGCCACCGCAACCACACCCCTTGTTTAATCCCTTTGAAAATCCGTTTGAAGCTTCCAAGAGGATGAAGTTGGATATGGATCGAGGTGAAGGTTGGTGGCTCCCAACTTTACACGCGCAACGACCACCTGAAAATATTTTCGATGGACTCAAGAATACTGCCAACGGTCTCTTACAAAACCCTCTCTTGAAGTCGAAAGAAGGACGGCGAAATGACACTTGCGAATACTGCGGAAAGGTATTTAAGAACTGCTCAAATCTAACAGTACACAGACGATCTCATACTGGCGAAAAACCCTACAAGTGTGAACTATGTTCATACGCGTGCGCTCAGAGTTCCAAACTGACAAGGCATATGAAGACGCACGGCCGTTTGGGAAAGGACGTGTACCGCTGTCGGTTTTGTGAGATGCCCTTCTCAGTGCCGTCGACGCTCGAAAAGCACATGCGTAAGTGCGTCGTGAACCAGAGTAACGGAGCACCGTTAGCTTTGTCCGACGACTCGAACGCGTGTCGAGAGGAGGCCTCGTGACTCTACCCGTGGGGCGGTCTTCGCCTGCCGCCGCCTGCGCCGCCCAGCCAGATCTTCTAGGCCTAAACTCGTTGCGTTTCTTATCGCTTGAATCACACTAACATTCTAGTCTTAAGAATTGAATTGGTTGGCGAATGATTGCAATATTAGCCCGAGAGCTTCCGCACCGAAGGGCATTAATTTAATTTATATCTTAAGCGACATATCGTATAGGCCTGAGCTGAACCAGTGTTGAGCAGTTCCCGTTAAATTGTTGATGTTAGTTTGCGAATTATGTTTTTATTTTGAGGCTGTACTGTTCATTTTCAATGATCTTTAAATGTTACATTCGATTGATCTTTGTTTGACATGTTTTAATTTATAGAAAAATGTGGAAACCAATGCCAAAGTTAAGCTATGTTGATTTAATGTATGGTTTAGTTGTAAGCTGTATAGTGTCAATTATGAATAGATTTTTCCAGTATTTTCTTAGGATCTTCATAGTTCGGTGTAGCATGTACGTGTTTGGGAGTAAGTTGTTTGGTATTTTTCGGGTTTATTGTACAATAATAAGCAAATGTTTCCTATCGTAGCTAAGACCTTGTAAATACTAGATATAAGTATGATATGTAAATCGAGTACCTATTGATGTTCATATTTATAGAAGACAAGATGTTTCGGAAATTATAGAAAATAAATAAACGAAATTTGGAAAATACGGTGAGTTTCCTGTAATCGATATTTTAAGTATTGTAGAAAGCAAAATTGGAATCGATTTTAAGTGTACGTGTTATAGTAATTGCGTATTTCTAAATTTAATTAGTGTTTAAATTAATCAAAATGAATCTATGGAGAAGCATTAGACCTTAGTTTCGTGCTCGAGTCGAGCCGACGAGAGCTAGTTTCTTTGTTAAGACTGAAGAATAATTCCAGTTTTGTTTTTAAAGACGTTTTCGTGATTCATGGAACCTTTCACTCGTACCTAAATTAGTCCAAGTGTGAAATCTTTCAGTATACGTACTTAATGTAAATTATGATAGAATTTATATTAGATAAATATGTAAGGAAATTATAGAAGTGTTTTGTCTCCAGTCGTGATGTCTATGGTATTCAAAATGCTTAAGGCCTCTTCAGTCTTGGTTTGATGTTCTTGATCTTATGTGTTCAGATTGAAATGAACCTCGTCTGGACAGGCCTTTGGCATGTACTTCTGTTTTCTCTTACATTCAAGCAAATTGTCATTTCTATCACTGTTAGAACCATGAAAATGTTATATTAAGTCGGTAAATAAAGCTTTTATGTAGCGAAAATAAAAATTATGTTTCCAAGTAAAGCTTTATTTATTGATTGTTATAATAACATTTACCATTTGCTTAATATTTTAGTTATCACTTTTGGTCCTTGTATTATTTCATTTTTGAAACTGACAAATTTTCAAATCGAAAGGCAATTTCAAATTGAAAAATTGATGGTTTCAAAAACATGTCTTCATAATATATAAGTAAATAAAATAAAATCGTATTGAATTTCCTTGATATGAATGACGTACGGAGACAAAATAGTAAAACAAAAAACACTAAGACAAATTTTATTGTGTAACGACGTGAAATATGAACTGTTTTTATTATATTTCATTTTATTATTTTTATTTCAATAAATATCCACGATTTGTTAATCAATTTCTCTGTTTTTATTGAACCCCTGCAATTATAACGATAGGAACAAAAACAAGCACAGTCTAAGTAAATCTAACGACGATTTGTTAGTATCCTAGCAAATAACAAAACTGCCAGACCAATCGAACCTACCTGCAATGAATTAAGAATGCTAGGTACTACAAAGGTAGATAATATATTATCTAAACAAAGTATTACTAATAGTAAAAAGTAATAGTTAAAGTATAACAATAGTTTAATTTTCAATTAAGCTTATTACAACGCGCTTATGAACATAAAATACCTATACCGACTCTATCATTAAGAACGCCATGGCCTCGAGAATATTTATAACTCGAGCTATAACTACAACAGTACGAGGAAAAAGCAAAATAGCAAAATGACTTCATTTCGACTTCGTGTCCAGTGGATTGGCCTGTCTGGCAAGATTTCTCAAATATTATATTTTATGTTTACCTATAATGGATACATCGAATCCTTAAGCACGGCACGGCACCGATATCATGGTCGCGCGATACACGAGAAAACATCGGGCCGTCCCGCCGTCCCTATCGCACTTACGAATTGTGCGATAGGGACCGCCTAATATTTTATCATTTATCGCGTGACCATGCTTGCCTGCCAGAAGATGAATTTTAATTTCGTCGGGTTCGAATGCCTATACATACGTGCATATTGCATAATACCTACTCTTTAGGTCTAGAACAATCTTTAGGTACATAGTTTAGTTTTGTAGTACGTAACCTAACGATTCTACTGTCAATGCCGTAATTTACAATGGTCAAAACTTAAACCTGTATATATTACTAGACTTTTCCCGCGGCTTCGCTCGCGTTAAATTCGAAAATTGCTGAATGCTCTATAAAAACTTCCACCCCCCATTTAGGGAAGTGGGGGATAGAAAGAGACAAAAAGTATCCTATGTCACTCTCCATCCCTTCAACTCACGTCAATACGTGGCTCCGTTTTGCCGTGAAAGACGGATAAACAAACACACACACACTTTTCCAATTAGTATGGATAACATTTTCGAAATCATGGTGACATCAAATTGAATTTGATGATAGATTCGGAAGCAGGGGAAGCTACTAGATCTAACGGAAAGCGGAAGGAATATAAGTATAAGAACTAGATGAAAAGACGTGTCAACCTTAACACGTTCAATATGAGTTTTAAATGATTCACGGTTAGTTTCAAGACTTATATTGACCGGGATACTCGTATAGATATAGACCGTGATTTCATTTTTGATTGTTGGTTTCCCGTGATCATGATTAATGCAACTGCGTCGAAATATCGGGACCTCAATAAAAATCAAAAAGGTAATCACGGTCTATATCCCGTTCCCGGTCAATATATGTCTTTACCGTTTGACACCAAGAACCCACCTGGCGGGCACTCGTTAACTTTGCTCACATGCCGGAAGAACCCGCCCGCGGGTTCTCGTCATATAACGAATCACCATTACTTTCGGCTATTTACTTATATTATTTAGGGCCGCTTGCACCAAACCATCTGTGATCAAATTCAGCGTTCGCAAATATTTTCTATGGATGATGCACCCACATAATACATATGAGTCAAGTTAGACCAATCCTGATCATTGCTTAAAGCAACTCTGAGCCGAAAGCAAACAATTCTGCGCTACTGCTGATAGCGGGCAGTTGGAGTTGGATACCATACATTATATTATATGCTAGAAAATGACACCCCGTTTAGTCCAATGATTTCCAAATTCTTGCTGTATTTCAATATTAATGCACGAAGTTCGTGCATGTTTTACGAACTATTGAGCGTTGCAGTTTGTAGCATATAGGTAAAACAGATTAAATAAACGATTTGCATATTAAATTTGTGTATATCTATAATCGATGACTTATTTATTTTCTTTGAGAAATCAAATATTACGTCAGTTGACAGTAAATACAATATGTCAGCATCTCTTTTTAGTGTTATTTGTCAACCAAAGAGTGCGAAAAAGGTTACTGTTGAAAAGGAATTTTGCACAGAAATACCATTAGATATCTTGGTAGTTCGGGTATAACTTCAGTTACAACATAATAGTTAAACTAACATATCGTAGTTATCGTAGATACTAAATAAAGTTAAAGTAACGTATTTTTTGAGATGCTATAACAATTTAAAAACCGTAAGGTCTACCTAGAAAACAATTATGAAACTCTCTTGATTAACTTGTAAACTAGTGACAGTCATTATAGAAAGTTTCCGATAAAAAATAATAAATAGAACGTCCTCTAGATTGTTCCTGATGAAAACTGTTCGCAGAAGACTGCCCGTGTAGCCACTGTTCAGAACATACTTGACACAAGTTTAATTTGTATTAAAACTTTTTGTATGTGAAACTTTAAGGTAAAAAGTCTATAACTTGTTTATGGATGAAAAACAATAGAAGAGAGAAGAAATGAAAAATGGAGAACGATATGTAGGCGGGTCAAAATGTATTTTTTACTTTTGATATGAAATAAATGATGCAGTGAGAGTTAAAGTTGAATTTTTTATATGGATGCTACAGAAATTGTGGTGACCATCAGCCACGTTGGCCACAACGACACAGAATAACAACAACACTGGTTGATAGTGCTCCGTATTATTGTTTTCATCAAATGTATTCCGTGTTTGAATACTAATGAATAAAATTATGAATTGATGGAATACAGGCAAGTCAAATGTGTGCCACAAATCTTGGCGTGCATGGAAGGAAACATCAGAGAGCAGTTAGGTCATCAATTATACGAAACAAGTAGTTTACTGACTGACTGAACAACAAAACATCAGCGTGCGTAGCCGAATGGCATTTCTCCGACGCCAAACGAAAACGAAACGTCGCGCAAGTTAGTCTGGCTCTGTCGCGCCAATACGCACGAGCGATAGAGATAGATATCTACGAGCGTTTCGTTTTGAGCGTTTGTGCCACGTATATTTCACTTACAAATAGTGCGAAAGGGACGGCCTGATGTTATATCATTTATCGCGCGGCCATGATTGCCTGCCTGGGGCCCGTTTCTTGAAAGGTACAAGCCTTGTATTACAGTAAGTTCGCGAACTGTCAAATCGTATGGGTTGTCATGGAAACACACTTGTAATACAAGGATTATACCTTTCGAGAAACGGGCCACTGGGCCCCATTTCTCAAAAAATTGTCACTGAAAGATACAAGTTACAAGCGGAAGTCTCTTTCCAACTTGACATATTAGACATTGACAACCACTGTAAATTGTAACTTGTATTTAGCTTCAAGAAATGGGTTCCGTCATATGAAGTCTAGCTTTTGGAAACAAAATTAGTGTTTCGCGTTGTGGTGCTATTAAATGACCAATAGAGAATAATCTCTCACACGTGGACTTTTATATTTTGAATTATTCCTGAAATTACGCCCTAACCACAGAATAATAAAGATTACTATCGTAACATAAGTCTTACAATAATAAATAAAGATAACACTTTACTAACGTTACCACAAAATTATGAATAGGAGGAAAGTAAATAAATTATCGTTAGGAGAGCAAAAACGACTAGTGGCCTATGACCATGGGTGTTGGTTGGTAATCAGGTGATTACTGCTCATTTGAATCCATAAAAAGAATCAGCCAATTGCGTCTACTTTGTAACTACACAATTGTTTCTAAAGGGCTACTATCTATAAGTTGCTTAAATTCTCACTATACTTCAGGGAACATTTCCACTTTCAGACTTCACAGTTTTAGTCCTGACTTTTTTTAATTAGGTACCGAACTATTATTTCTTGATGCCATTCTAAAGGGACTACAAAGGAAAAGAGATCATTAGAAGTCTAGTTTCTTCGCGATATTTTAATTCACCTAAAATCACTCTCAGGTAATTGGCACGAGCTTATCTCCCATAAGCTTTGACTTTCTTGCCGTTATTATTACAGATAATAAACAATATGTAATAAGAAAAATCTATCATGAAAATGTCTTCTCTATTAGGTACCTAAATACCTGAGAATATTTACTCATTAACTACTTACTGATGTTAAACCTTTTTACTATTTATACTATTTGTATTTCGAACACTCTAACATGTTTTTATATCAGTCATATTATCTGCCTTCACTTCTCTTCCTAAACTAGACTAATGTGGTCGCATGATTTTCTATAAATAAATTCTATTCCTTTTTACCTCTGCTTTTTCCTCTAATATTCAGAACTGAGACTAACATGCAATTTAATAATAGCTTAAATCTAAAATAGGCTCCTGAGGAACGGTTGTACCAAACATGCTGGCGATATTTTTTTTGTTGTATCACAATATTCACAATGCTGATACGTTGTGCGACGAAACTGCTTCGTCTTCAGTTAGCTCTCCAATACCTACAAGTCATCTCTCACGTGAAAGAGGGCTAGTCACCAGTGCCATCAGGCTGGCTCAATGCAGGTAAACTAATAAAACTGTTTTTTTTTTTTTAAATAGAACTACGACGTTTTCCTTGCAAGATCAGCGCAAAAACTTAATTATAATAATTATTATTTCACGAAATAATAGTAGGTATAATATATTCAGTATTCAGTGAAAATCGGTATAGGTACTGTAAATCAGTGACATGACACGACACGATAATAATTATAATAAAAATTCTTCGACAAACATAAATTCACATTATACTTTAATATTATTACAGTTTCACAGAAAAAATACCAAAAGACTTGCCATCCAAAATAACATGAATTGAAGTCTCATTCAGCAAACTGACGAGTCAGAAAATTCTACGCCGCTTGCTACTTGGGGTTACTAGCGCCATCTAGCGTCGAGTAGCGGAAACGAATGGAGGGTTGAAACTTGTTGGAAAGTTTTAGCGCGTGGTCCAAAGTAAAAAGCGAAATACTTGTAAATAATATACAATGATTGAACATAACTTATTTATTTATTTAGTGTTGGTTTAATACATTTTCGAATTTCGAAGTAATTATAAGATAAATGTAAACTTTTACATTTTAGGTAACCCTTTCCAACCGGAAAATCGAGGTTTGATAACTTAATTTGGGAGTATAGTTTGATGTAATAAATCATAATTTTAATTGAACATAAATGCTATAGTCTTCCATTTAAATTTTTTTAAATTAATTAAAATACGTTAATATTTTAAAAAAAATCTAGATAATGTTTACCTATTTTTCGCGTTTCAATAATTAAGTAAAATAATTGTGTTCATTGTAAAACATAAATTATTCATTGATGGTAACAACGTTCTTACATATAATAAATCATTTATTTTATTTATTTACAAAACTATAATTAGACTTATTTATTTGTAAGATTTTAATTTAAGTGTTTTTGTTATATTTTAATGGTTATCAAAACTATAATATATTTATACCTTCCTATGTTATAATTATAATAGGTTATGTTACCTGTGATATATCATATACCTATACATTCTTATGCTTTTATTTATAGGCCAGTTCTCATTTTCTTATAGAATACCCATTCATGTTAAAATCGAGCAGATTGTCCATTAAATAAAAAATATGAGCCAGGATTCGAGAAAGCTAATCCTGTTACAGGATTCCGTATGGTATTTGCACTGACAAAGTGTGGCAATGTAGGTACCAATAAGTAATGCAAAAAAAACTGTATGCTTTATGTGGTTGGAAAAGAAATATATTACTGTTTTTTATGTGAATCATAATCATAGTGCATTCAAATTATAGTGCATAACAAAAAAATATTTTTTTTTGCAAATGTACAATTTTGTACCTACACCATGTACCGTCATGTACCTTAAATCCGCAACGCAGGCTTTGTCAGTTGAACACAAACTCCGTTATTAGCTTCGTTGAAAACTTACTTACCTAAGTAGATAGTTTAAGTGGTATATACCTAGACATTGTCTCCACTTTCTGATTGGTTTATTAGAATTAAGTCTAATAAGACTTAGGGGTAAGCTTTAGAGCTTAGACATCGATTGGTGACCAATTAGTACCATCGGATTTCAGTAGATGGCGTAGTTAATAAAGTTTCTACTGCATACTAGATGTCGTTAGTATGGAAGTTGTAGTTAGTCTCAGATTGTTTACAAAATGCAATAAGAAGTCTAAAAATTTATTAATAAAATAGATAGGTAATAAGAAAAGTGATTCCAAACTTTTTTATACCATGTCGGTAGCAAACAAGCATACAGTCCGCCCGATGGCAAGCGGTCATAACAGCCAGTTCTTTGGTTTAATTCCAATTGGCTCTGACTAGATTTACTCTGTATCGGTCGAGGGTTGTTAAATTGTTTAAAAAAACATAGCTACAAAGCCGCAAATGACGCCTCGTATTAGGTACATGACTACATTATACATATTTATTACATTATTTTGTCCGTTTAGTTGTTTTTGAAAAGGTCTAGACTTACTAGTAAATTCCGGCAATTATTTTGTCTAGAATGCACTGTGCATTTAACATACCGCTTTGACCGCTTGGAAATGTAAAAATATAGGTACTAATCAAAACCTCCTAAATATGTGAAAGTATTTATGTATAGGTACCTAAATATGAACGAGTTATACCTACTACAGATAATCAATTTCCAAACATCAAAGCAAACTGTATAATATCATTATAAACACCCCACCGCCCTAACTTCTCATACGATAAAAATCCAACAAGAATATTAACCCCTCAAAAGCCCAAGGGAAATTCCAGTTGGACATAAACACCCAATCGTCCGGTAAGACCCGATAACCGCGTGCGTTTGACCAATGGCCATTGGGCATTGGACATTGACCACGCCCCCCGCTGGACAACGGGCAGTGGGGGTCATTTGGGGTTGAATTCGTTTTTGATATTTGTGGTGTATCGGTGTAAGTTTTATTGATTTTCGTTTTTTAACCCCCGACGCAAAAACGACGGAGTGTTGTAAGTTTGACGTGTCTGTCTGTCTGTCAGTCTGTCTGTTTGTCTGTCTGTCTCTGTGTGTGTCTGTCTGTGGCATCGTAGCTCCCGAACAGATGAACGGATTTAGATTTAGTTTTTTTTTGTCTGAAAGCCGAGTTAGTTGGGAGTGTTCGAAGCCATGTTTCATGAAAATCGGTCTACTATGTCGCGGTCGGGGGTTTTATCAATTTTTTTTTTAGTTTATTAAGTACCTAAAGGTAAGGTGTTGTAGAATCAAATGGTAGATAAAATATGGACCTAATTAAAATAATATCTATGATGGTTTATTTATTTATTATATTTTACATTCTAGTGGATCTATATTAAAAATAACTATTCCAAATTTCAAATCGATAGCATTAGTAGTTCTCGAAATATTTAGTAAGGTGAGAGGCAGACAGACGGACAGAGTCGCAACATAAATGGATGGTGATAAGCAATAATGTGTCAACCCACAAAAACTAAAAAAATGAGATTTTAATGCCATGTTATAGCTGGATTTTTAAACTTCTATTTGCAAAAATGACCTTTTCATTTTGAAAATTTTCACTATCCCAAAAGTAAAAAAATAGGTTAACACAAATCCTTTATCGTGTGTTACCTGTTTTGCATTAATGTGTCAAGAACCTTAACTTATTATAGTAATTGGCAGAAGACATATTTAAATTACAATAATGTGTTATGAGGGTTGACTCAACGATTTTTTTACACTTGACTCATTCTTGCAAAACGCAAAAAATGACATAGTTACCCTCTATGAGACTTGAATGATTATTGCAAAATGATATTTTATTCGTTGTTTTATGCTACGACCCGTGTTATAAAACATTAAGTCATTATTGTTAAATTATATTCGGGTCATAAATTGTTCGTTTTTGGTGTAAGTACCATGACACTATATTGTAAAATATAACTGTTCATATTAATTTATGTTTGAATAAGTTATGACTTAGTCCATTAGTATATTTTTGCACATGAATGGTAAATTCAGTACGAAATTGAACATTTTAAGTCATGAATATACATATTCGTTATTATAATTTGCAAACATTTTTTACAAGTACGTGTTTATATAAAAATCTAATATAAGCTACTATTTTTTATAATTACTAATTACATTAAGACGTGTTATGCATAAAAATATTGTTTGATTTTTGAATACTTACTGAATGGTAGTTTATTATTTTGTTAAAGATATTTTATGTTTTGTTCTTGTACAAGTCATGAGTTATTCATAATTTAAATGACTTTTGTTTTTGTTGTATATTTTAGATAAGTAGTTTATTTTTTTTTAAAGATGATTATTTGGTTTGTGTAACGATTTTTTGTTGAAAAAGCACAGATAATTTAAATATGTGTCTAGAAATGATCATTACTCTAATAGTTAATTTATAGTATTTTATTCAACAGGCGTTTAAAGGAGGTCAAGAAATATGAGTGGCGTACTTTCCACGAGTATTTTGGAGTCAGTTAAACATCATTGCATACAATACTTTTACAACGACCATGCACTTAGTTTTTAATAGTTTTTTAGGGTACTACAACTAGGAACCCTTATAGTTTCGCCATGTCTGTCTGTCCGTCCGTCCGTCCGCGGATAATCTCAGTAACCGTAACCACTAGAAAGCTGAAATTTGGTACCAATATGTATATCAATCACGCCAACAAAGTGCAAAAATAAAAAATGGAAAAAAATGTTTTATTAGGGTACCCCCCCTACATGAAAAGTGGGGGCTGATATTTTTTTTCATTCCAACCCCAACATGTGATATATTGTTGGATAGGTATTTAAAAATGAATAAGGGTTTACTTAGATCGTTTTTTGATAATATTAATGTTTTCGGAAATAATCGCTCCTAAAGGAAAAAAAGTGCGTCCCCCCCTCTAACTTTTGAACCATATGTTTAAAAAATATGAAAAAAATTACAAAAGTAGAACTTTGACTTTCTAGGAAAATTGTTTTGAACTTGATAGGTTCAGTCGTTTTTTAGAAATATACGGAAAACTACGGAACCCTACACTGAGCGTGGCCCGACACGCTCTTGGCCAGTTTTTTTAATAATTCTCGCGAAATTCACACTGTTTCCTGTATTGCAAAGGTTTGCACTGTCAGCTCAGCTGCCCAAAGCCTTCCCGCGCACGCGCGCCGTATCGTTAATGCAATGCATTGCCATGATTACAGAACCAAACAATGCGTTTTCAGTTTTTTCGATACGCACAATCCTGTAAATGACGAATAACAGTTCGGGAGTAGAAAAATCATTAAAAGGTTTGATTAATAAATAATGTATTGATTCCTACATACCTAATAACATAAGTGACCATGACTGATATGTTACTTAACACTTATAAAGTTAAAAATATGCATAGGTAGAGTATTTTACAACAACAATTTATGTGCTTTAACATGTTTATTTAAGACTCATAGATACTTTTAAACAATTAGCAAAAGTGGCTTAAGTATCATAACACAGTCTTGAAAAAGTTTGACGTCGTCGAACAATTCGCAATAAAAGAAAAGGGCATTATTTCGTCAAATTGAAGTTTGTTTTGAAATTAAGCTACAATAATCACTACTACTGAACGTATTATAGCTGAAAAACACAACAATCTATATAAAAACAATTTTTTTTAAGAGAAACACAAAAAAATGAGAAAAAATCTTTAGACGCCATTTTCTCAAAATGGTTGGCGTGTGGGTTGACACATTGTTGCTTATCAGCATCCAAATGTTTCTTTTGTACCTTTCTGGTACGGAACCCTAATAATAACACCAATAGTCACCTAGGTAGTTTCAGTTTAGTTATAGTTTTATTTATAAGTTCATAGTTAAGTTTTGTTTTTTTTAGTATGCCTATCTACAAATCTATATACAAATTAATGTAAATATTCTCTATGATTAAAACCAACCTATAATGGTATATTTTTAAGTTTCTCAGATATTTCTATATATAAGTAGTAATATTTACTATAATAAACATTTATAAATTCATTAATTGCATGATCAAATTTTATTACTGCAACTATACCACAGTAAAATAAAGAGTACTGTCGTAAGACTATACTAAGACTAAAGCATCTACTTTTTTTATATACTACGTCGGTGGCAAACAAGCATACGGTCCGCCTGATGGAAAGCGGTCACCGTCACCTGCAACTCAAGGAGTGTCACGTGCGCGTTGCCAACCCATTAGAAACTTGTACCTACACTCCTTTTTGCTGTGTTACTTAAGTAGGTACACAGCAAAAAAGAGTGTACAAGTTCCAAGGAGGGTTTGGGTTGCCGACGACTCAAAGGACAATAGATGGAACAAATTAGTTCCGTAGGTACTTCCGTCACCAGCACACCGCAACCTCGTTGAGCTCTGGCAGCCTTACTCACCGGCAGGAATACAACACTATGAGTAATAGGGTCTAGTGCTACTTGGCTTCGGTCTTCTGTACAATAAAATGTACAAAGGTTGTCTGGAAGAGATCGCTCTTAAGCGATAAGACCGCCTGTTGTTACCTCGGTTTAATTTGTTTTTTTTTCTTGTGAATTACTTGTAAACTATGTGAGGTGTGCAATAAAGAGTATTGTATTGTAATATAAAAATAACTACTTACTGGAACACATAATTAAATAATTCCTACGTAATAATACACCTACAGATTTTATTTTACAATTTAACAACGATAACATTATCATGTTTACAAAAGCATTCTAAAAATGGCTTCAACAACTTTTAAAAATTATTAATATTATTGCACATAAAATTCTATTGCATCGGTGCATTATAATAATTTTGACCATCTGCTATTTTAACAATGCAGCTTTTGCGAATAGTTTTTGCAACATTACAAGGGTTACTAAAAAACCTGTTTTATATTTGCATTCATAACTTTCACATGGACACCGGTTTTTAAATAAATCCTAGTACCTAGAGTGCCAAAATTGCACAATACTCGTGCGTACCGTACCGGACTACCGGCTCTTTCACTTTACCAACTGAATTTTTTTATTATTTTTTTTATTTTAATAACACCTAAAAATACGAATTGGTTCTTTGTGACTATAAAAATAGATCCTGTACCTGCATTTATTGTGTATTTCACAGGTATTTTATCATTGAAATATAAAATACAATAGGTAATTTACTTATTTATTTCTAAGTTTGTTCAATCTCATGTGTTTGAAATTATGTTGCAAAATTATTATTATTAAAAAATATAATTCATTATTAGTCTCTTTATTCATTTTAATTCATTATTAGTATTATTACAAAAAAAATACAAAAGGATAGGCACAACAGATTTTGATTTTATACATGTTCACAGACACGCATATAACTGAATTTGATTACTATCATAATTTTAATTATTTACTAACTCCTCAAACGACGTAAAGCATTAGAAACTGACTACTAATTTCATCTTAGATTATTACCTGATGTAAGGAATAAAATAATTACCTATTTTCCTAACAAATCATACCCCACTTACAAAATAACACTGACACACCATTCCAAACAAATAACTTATCGACACATCAACACCATAAAAATAACACGAGACACATGTTTCACAAATACAGTATTATTATGAGAAAATACCATTTTGGGGCACGCGTTTACAGAAAACGGGAATGGGTCGCTGGGGTCAGTAGGGGCGCAGGGAAAGGGTTGAGCCCCAACTGGCCATGGCAGCGGGTGGGTTGGATATCTACTTTGATAGGTACTTATTTAATAATATTGCGTTTTTGTAGAATCGTAATATAGGTAGGTATAAATAAGGTTTATTAGCAATTACTGGTCTGAAACGCAAAATATCCACAATATTTTTCTCCGTTTTATCTTATGGTGCTCCCACACTGGGCGATGGTGCGCTCTCCCTGTCACATCATCATGTTATATAACATTTATAACAGACGGAGCCCCTATTCTGTGCAATTTGGCCTTCGGCCATTTGAAGATATCTAACGAACCTAACCTAACTAAGTATATCTACCTGGGCAGTGGGCATTTTGTGTTAGACCAGTTGCGATAAGTATCCTGTATAGTTATGTATCCATACCAATATTATAAATGGGAAAGTGTGTGTGTCTGTTTGTTTGTCCGTCTTTCACGGCAAAACGAAGCGACGTATTGACGTGATTTTTTAAGTAGAGATAGTTGAAGGGATGGAGAGTGACACAGGCTACTTTTTGTCTCTTTATAACGCGAGCGAGGCCGCGGGAAAAAGCTAGTAATTCATAAATTTTACTCTACATCGAATTCAAAAGAGAGTACTGTATCTATTAGCAAATCGGCGGTATCTGGAGGCAACTTGTTTGGACTTTGTTTCTTGACTTGATCGACGTTTTTCTAGATATTTTCATGATACTTTTGATTTTACAAGTAGGGTCCAACGGGTTTGAGCTCAGTCTGAGCATTAGTTCAGACATTCGCTCCACGCCGCAGTAATTGCCGGTGCAAATGAGACGCGTCACGCAGATAGCCGCACCGCACACTGGAAAGCGTCCTTGTCTAATTTGTGTCCAAGCTGTCCAAAGTTAAATCGCAGATTGATAAATTATAAGAGGTCCAACGACATTTTTAGCTGAATAAGTATGCCTAACATCGTTATCTTAATGTTGTCGGAATTAGAAAAGCTGAGATTATTTTAATTACATAGAAGGAAAACGAGAATTACGGGGATTTTAATGCGCGTCGGAAACTGTAATAAATACCTAACTATGACCATATTTATCAAAAGTTTCAATCTCAACGTGTTTACAACTAGACAGTTTATAAAAAAAAATATTGTTAAATTAAAACAGGACTTAATCGCGTAACACTTACGTTCATATTTGGCCCGACGTTTCAGACGTGACTCGCGTGACATTCATTAATGTCGAAACGTCGTCGGGCCAAATATTATAAACGTAAGTGCTACGCGATTAAGTTCGGTCTTAATTTAATAACTAGACAGGTTTTCTATTTCTTATGATTTATTACACTACATATAATAATTAATAAAGTAGTCTTGAGATACTCTCGCATGGTGGTTAAATCAAGGGTCAGATGCACAAGGCGGTGATCTTGGACACAGGGCGTATAGTCCGACGGTTCCTCTCTTTGCAGTCCTAACCACCGGCAACTTAGGCCCTGCCCCGCTGCTGGCGGCACCTTAGGTTATAGGCTTGTGTAGTACATGTACTAATAGTACAAAAGACACGATTCCCTGCACTGTACTAGACCGAACTGCTCCCAAATGAATCTGATCTCTAGTACATTTAGTACACTCACACACGCGCAACAGAATGTGAGCAAAAGGAGCGAAGAGCCGAGAAATGACAATGACAGCAAAGCGATCCGTGTGATCCGACCGCAACCGAAAATATAACCGACTGACTCGAACTGAGAGCGCGCGAAAACGGCCGATCAGTTCTCGGCTATTATGGGCGAGCGTTACTGTATGCCATATGCACAATTTGTCTCTCGCTCTTTCAGTGTAGGTACTACCTACTGTACTAAATGTCCTAAAATAACGAACTAGTACACTTCGGAGATCGTACTAGT
Organism: Leguminivora glycinivorella; assembly: GCF_023078275.1. Classification (NCBI taxonomy): domain Eukaryota; kingdom Metazoa; phylum Arthropoda; class Insecta; order Lepidoptera; family Tortricidae; genus Leguminivora; species Leguminivora glycinivorella. The sequence continues at coordinate 11,630,913 of NC_062987.1, read as the reverse complement.
TGGGAGCGATCTTTTCAGTGAACGAGCAGGCACAACTCTACTAGGTTAGGTTTTTTTATAATGTTTTTTTATTGTTTTGTAACTTTTATATTCGTATTATAAGTAGCCTAATCTAAGACTTCAAAAAAATAAAGAGAATAATAAAGTAGAATCTTAAACGCTACTTTGTAGCTAACTTTTACTCTTAATGAGCAAATATCCTTACCCCGTTTACTGCACGTCGCCCTTTACAACAAAATGTCTCCCTTTCACCTTCTGCTTTCGCTTGGGTAATCTTATTTCCGCGCAATTCACGGGATCATCATCTCATTAGCCATAGTTCCAAGGTCGAAACTCCTCAGGCAAATTTGAGGGACTTAAAATGTATTACCTTTATTGTGATCCTCAACACCATAGACTAACTAAATAAAGGAAGACGTGTAACTCAGTACATCGTTTTATATGTTTGACTCGTAAAACAATAGATGGCATTACTATACTCTCGCGACAAATGGTATTGTTCAATTCACGAAATAATTTCATTTAAATGACCTAAGTCGTATTATTTCAAAATTTGGAACATGATCGTACAACATTATCACTATATAACACCGAAATTAACAAAAACAATTAAGTCATTTTTTACCAATCGGGTACTTGAATCAGATTCAATTCATGGGAAGTGTTTTGTACGTTTGATGACTAATAGCAAACATTATAATCCGGTAGATGGCGCGTATGCAAGATGCACAACACTGCATGCTAAACAAAGTTGGCATATTGAAGATAAGTTTTAAATTCAATTTATTTATTGTTCGAATGTGAGTAGTTAAAATCGCTGTCAATAGAAATTGCCAACAATGTAAACAAACCATTATACAAAATATCAATATTTTAGCACAATTTTATTATTTCAAAGGTTGGATTTAGCCAGTATCTGATGAGTTAGAATGAAAATTAAAGACATTTTGACAACGTACAAGGTTTGTTTACATTGTTCACAAATTCTATTGACGGCGACTTTATAAATGATGAATTGATGATAGGGTTAGTATTTTGTAACATCACAATCTGCCAGAATTTGGCGTACAATACTCTTGACTCTCAATATGCACATTCATTATCATTAGTATTTGTTTTTTTTTTTTTGCACAAGTTTTAACGATTATTCTAAATTATCTTGGACGTACATCCCAGAATAGGCAAAATATTACAACCCTAAAGTGCGGATGTCAGGAAGGATTTCAAAGACGAAAATCAAAAATGGCGGCTTAAATATATGGGATATCGGTCCTGCATCCGATATCGGATCGTATAATGTGAAAACGCACTAAGACGGAAGTATTACTTTCAGATTATTTTATTTTTATTACTATAAAAATGTTTTACCACAAACAGCTACATATATCAGCACGACAGAGTCAGATGGCACTATTATCAGAATAAGACAGAAGTTGTACGATTTGCGGCTAATTTATGATCAACATTCATCATTTCATCATCGATTTTTTTAAATATATGAATGTGGAATAAAACAATATATTTATAAGTCAATTTTATTAATTAAATTCTTTGAAAAGTTTCTTAATTATCATGCTAAGTGTTGAAATGCATTGAAATATTTATTTTCAGTACAGATGGTGTTTTTTTTTACGCACTAGTGCGAGAAGTGGTTCATTACGAGTATATGTCAGGTCTAAACTTCGGAGGGCCATCTGTACTGAAAAACGTCGTACGATACACGTGCGAAAAGGAAATTCGTAACTCGTGTCGATTTTTACGCACTTGTATCGTAATGCACTATTTCCAAGTAGGCATATTACAATGATATGAACGTCAAATAAAGCTACGCCGGCTTTAACCCTACGCCTCAGCCACTTTTTTTCAAAATACACATGCAAAAGTATTCATAAAGAAAATATTAACAGACTGCTCTATGGAAATTAATTTCAATAAATTATACAAAGTACAAAGCTACTATGCTTAATAAGAGATGTTAGAGATACTGTATAGAGTCTCTAAGTGTCAAGGTATATCTAAAAAAATAAAAAAAATATACATGATGAAGAAAAAAGAAACGAACTGATACAAATAAAAAATAACTAAAATAACTTTAGAGTTTTAAAAGACTCTTGATGTCTCAACTAAAGAAAAAATATATATAATGCCGCCGCGGGGCGGAGCGGCGGCGGGGGCCGGCGGCCGAGGCTCAGGCTCGGCGATCAGCCACGACAGCGCCAGCTGCAGAAGGCTCGGCGGTCAGCCGCGACAGCGCCAGCTGCAGGAGGCTCGGCGGCCAGCCGCGACAGCGCCAGCTGCAGAAGGCTCGACGGCGACGGAGCCGGCGCGACGGCGCACGGGCGCGGGCTTGTGGGAGCGGGGCTAAGCCGGCTCGGGCGCGGCTCGAACAAGCGGGCGCAGGCGAGTCCATGCACACAGGGTACACGCTCGATGGATCTAGAACGTTATTCACAAAAGATGTACTCGTGTAATGCTTTACTTGTCAGTTCATACCTATTATTCAGGTCTTTTAGTTTCAATTCTAATTTGTGAAATTCATCGGAGCGATGGTTCAACTCCTGTGCTGTCAGGTCAAGTTGGTATTGACAGTTTAGAAGCTCATCGCTTAAGGCAGCTGTTACATTTTGATGTATTTTGAATTTGCTTAGCTTTAGATATTTTTTAATTTTATTTGACCCTTTCAACGTCACTCTGGGATCACTGCCGCCCTCTATGTGCACAGACTGTTTTAAATCTACAGGGTCTTTCATTGGGGAGCATGATGCACTGTCATGAACCACATCTAAATCAAATATATTATATTCAGCAAATATACTTAAATTGTTTTCAGCCAGAGCGGAGTTCCCGGAGCAATACTTGCAATACCATTTTGAATCCGACTCCTGCATTTGCTGCTCGAGGTCCCGGATGCGTTGTAATGCCTGCTCATTTATCTCTTGGCATTGCTGGAACCGATCAATGACTGCCTAGAGGTCATCCCGTTGTCCTTGCAGGTCTTCATACTTGACATCTTGGTTGGCTGATTGCTGATTTTTGAGGCTTGTGTTACTTGACATCTTGGTTGGCTGATTGCTGATTTTTGAGGCTTGTGTTTGTTTCATTCTAGCCACCATCACATCCCGGTGTGTTGTAACCTTGCTAGTTTGTTCTGTAACATTATTCATCATGTGAGATATTGAAGCCTAAATGTATTGTTAAAATATATTAAATAGGGCTTATAACAGGATATAATGTGATTAACATACAAGAATATGGAACCACAGCCTTGATTTTGTTAACAAGATTTCATATAACAAACTTTGTAATTCACTTTGTTGCAAGTTACACGGGATAGCAGTGAGTAAGGTTTTATTATCTCGAGTTGGTTTAACAAAGAAAATGTAAATATGGAAGTTAAAATACTATTATGTACTTCAAATGTTTACAAACAGAAAACACAAAAATAACCTATGACAGTTACTAGTTCTAGACAAATAATCTGAAAAACTACACTTAAATATTAAGTAAGCTATACCCATCTGTAAAAAACGCTAATTAATTATAATTTTAAATCTTGAACGCTACTCCGTTGACGGTTGGCGTAGTTTTTTCGTCAATATTTGGCTTCTTAGGCTGCATGAAAACTTATGATAACACTTTCTCATTTTAATTAAAATACGATACATCACTGTAATTCCTTATATTTTACATTTTTAATATTTATAACACATTATTGAAATGATTTAACACGAAGCTTGAATTTGACGTTTAACCCGGTCGGTGTTGCCAGTCCAGGCGTTGGTATCTCCTGCGAATTGCAAAGTATGCGTTAGGGCCCGCACAGACGGGTGACTCAATTTTTTTGTCTGCGGAGATCGGTCTATGGGCTAGTATGAAAGTGCGCACACGTTGCGACGCAACCTTTTTGTCTGCGGGTTCGACGAGTGACGACAAGCCTGCGACGTAACTGTCTCATTCTCTATATGTTTCAATGCAAGTGCGCACACGGTGACAAAATAGTCGCCGGTCGGTTGTCATTTTGACAGTTATCACTCAACCGCCTGGGCGAACGTATGTTGTTATTCGAAAAAAATATAATTTTAAATGCCGATTGTTGAAGTCGACATTGATACCTGTCGTTTAATTTCAATTCTTCAGAAGTAGAGGTAAGACCGACTTTATATGACAAGAATTTAAAAGAATGGAAAACGATGCCGGGTTGTAAAATTCTAACGAGTTCATCAAAACTTTTAAACACTTATTCTGAAGTACCAAAAATGTTTTTTGGGTAGGCTCTTAATTTCATGAAAAAAGAAAAAGTTGCGTCCGTAGTATCTTCATAGTAGTCTGTGGTTGCATCGCTGTCGTTCCCGTGTGCGCACCTTTGAAATTGTCGCAAGGAGTTACGACAGAGACAAAAAAGTCGTCGAGTGACTTTGTCGCCCGTCTGCGCGGGCCCTTATAACAAATAGTTTAATGTTTTGTGAAGATTAAAGAAATATTGTTTGTTGATAACAATGATAACTATGACGGGAACTATTCCTCTCACTTCTTGTCACAGACAAAATTATGACTCGCCTTGGCTAGCTATCAATAGTGAAACAAAAACGAAAAGAGATATAAGGCTTACGGCGAAACGAAATTGTGGTCAAAAAAGCTGCACTTTATGCAAAAAGCAAGCAACTTTGTACAGTGATACTAGGGACCAATATAAATGATTTCTTCCGAGGAAACACAATTTTCATCCACTAGAATTCAAGATGGCGGACATTTTCTATATTTCGTATTTTTAAAAATTTATAGAATCACAACGGCTGCACCGATTTTGATGGTTGGGGTGTCAATCAGTTTGTATTAAAACGCTTATTTTTTTTTATACTACGTCGGTGGCAAACAAGCGTACGACTCGCTTGATGGAAAGCGGTCACCGTAACCTATGGACGCCTGCAACTCAAAGAGTGTCACATGAGCGTTGCCACCCCATTAGAAACTTGTACATTCCCTTTTCCTGTTTTAAGTACACAGTAAAAAGGAGTGTACAAGTTCTAAGGAGCAGGAGGAGAGGAGTTCTCAGCGCGCTAGGACCATTTTGAAATTAAAAAAAAAAGTCGGCCATTTTGAATTTTTTTTTAATGCAATTTTTTTCTACTCGGATACTTGTATGACATTTGGTCGAGCACCCCCCGGCTATCTCTTACGGTTTAAAAGTTGCCATACAAAATAAAAGTGGCCAGTTTTCCCACATTTGTAGCATTTTTCAATTTTTTTTTATTTCATTCGAATCAAGGCCACTTGGAGATTCTATGACCAAAATTTGAGCTCTCTACGACAAACTTGAAAAATCATCAAAAAAAAACTTTTTTTTTCAAAATGGCCGACTGCCATTTTGAAAAAAAAAATGGCGGCGTCAAAAACTGCCCAGGGTCCTCTATGACATTCCCCGGCTAACTCCAGCCGTTTGGCCAGGCCGTCCAACATTTTTTTACCCGGAACCGGTAGACCGACGGTCTGATCTATCCGGGGTCGCAGGACCAACCTCTATACGACCACACCAAACACTGCCACCTGCGAAAACTCCTTCTGCCCATTTTTTGAAAAATGTCAGTCGGGTTGTAGCTTTATATTATATATTGGGTTGGTAAGAAAGTAATGAGCCAATCATAACCAATATTGAAATTTTTATTTAATTTATTATTTCAATCATTTATCAAAAATATAACGGCCTTCGTTATCTACTACTTGTCTCCATCGTTCTGGTAAAGAATGAATAGCATCGGCGAAGAAGTTCTTAGGTTTAGATTCAAAAACTCAGCTATGTACTGTCGTAGATGGGCTTGATCATCGAACTTTTTTTCATTCAAGGCATTGCTTAGCGATCTGAACAATGCGTAATCCGTAGGTGCCAAGTCTGGAGAGTACGGTGGATGAGGTATCACTTTCCAACCTAGCTCCAATAGCTTTAGCCGAGTCACTTTTGCAATGTGTGGGCGAGCATTGTCGTGTAAGAAAAAAACTTTAGCATGCTGTGGACGATTCTGACAGATTTTTTGGTTTAAATTTTCAAGCTGATTACAGTATATTGATGCGGTAACAGTCATTTCACTTGTTAGGAGTTCCCAGTGAATAATACCATGAATATCCCACCAAACGGACAGCATAACTTTTTTCGGGTGAGGCTCTGTTTTTGGTGCCTCTATTCCTTTTTCGTTTGGAGCTAGCCACTGACGTTTGCGTGTGTGATTTATATATAAGACCCATTTTTCAACTCCAGTGATAAGATGGTCCAACCAGTTGAATGTGCGGCGAAAAGACAGAAGTTGTATGCAGATATCGGCACGGCGGTTTAGTTGATCTCTATCAAGTTCGTGCGGTATCCAAACACTGTATTTGTAGTTTTTTCCCAACTCGTGTAAATGTGTTTCTATGGTGACATGAGAGCAGCCTAACTCGGTAGCAATAGTACGACTCGTTAGCCTCGGATCTCCTTCAATTAAGGTTTTTAATTTGGCTACATCAATCTGAAGACCAGACTTAGGTTGATCTGATAATGAAAAGTCGCCACTACGAAACCGCTGGAACCATCGTTTCGCCGTGGCCTCAGACACAACTTCAGGAGCAAGACGCTGACATATATTACGCACTGCTTCGGCGGCTGAATGGCCAGACTGAAATTCATATAGTAAGCAATGCCTTACATGCACTTTTAATTCGTCCATTTTCTTCCTTATATTAGCTCGGCGACAGCTAGTGAATGACTGACGAGAAACTGTGCGACTCGCCCTTTATATACTTTCGACCATAGAAGATTCTAGAACTCTCTCAAAAATTTTATGTGGAATTCAATCGATCGCTCATTACTTTCTTACCAACCCAATAGATATAGATAGATAGATAGAATAGATAGATATATATAGAATACATTTCAGGAGGAGGTAGGGCATAGCGAATGATATTCCGCTTTGTGTCTCTAGAGCAGAGCCCAACTGGGGTAGTACCTCCGCCTTACAGAAGACCGCAGCCAAATAGCACTAGACCCTACTCGTAGTGTTGTGTTCCTGCCGGTGAGTAAGGCTGCCAAAGCTCAACGAGGGTGCGGTGTGCTGGTGACGGGACGACTTACGGAACTAACTTAACATCATTAGCCCTAACAGTCAAGTAATCAAGTGTATTTTTCTGCATACTATACATTAATGACATTATAAACTTACACACAAATTTATTTATATATTCTAGCGTCTTTGTCTTTTTTAGGTGACATTTTAGCATATTTTTGGCATCAGTCAGACATCAGTCTATCTTCAAAATCGCGGTGGCAACACTGCATGTTACGCTTTACTTCAAAATTATGACATAATCTCTGTCAACCAAGTCTGTCAGTAAATAAGAAAACTATATGCATCCTTTTCTTTAGGGTGCTAGAGAAAAGGATACCTATAGTTTTCTTAGTTCTTATTTACTGATAGACTTGTTTCACTTGTTTGACAGAATATATTATGCTGAGTCGAGTTGTTTTCTCTTCGCAGTTTACTTTGCTAATCCTTGCGCCCACGCTCATTTTGTTTTGTCGATAGTGGTATACGCCTTACGGACTCCGATATTCTGCTAAATTGAGTGATTTGCTTGCCCCCGGATTTTGATTATTGCCTAACACAACGACCTGCGCTTGACCAACGGACTTGAGCATTTCGGACGAATGGATTTCGTTTACTTTGTGGCCTTTTTAAATTTGATATATATATATTAAGTGCGGTTACGGTAAGTATCAATAGAATATCAATATTTTTTTTAATATGGATTAGTTTCTCTTTTCTAAATTGTACGTATAAGTTAATTTTATTGTTTCTTTCAGAACATTATGCCTCCTTTGAAATGTCAATATCATGATTGTGACAATACAAACAATACCAAGTCCATGTTTTCCTTCCCTGTCAATGATGAACCTCGGTTAAAATTATGGATACAACATTCTGGTAAGAATCATACTGCATTCTTAGTTTCTTTATTCATTTTATATATATATATTCATAGATAAATACATACATACAATCACGCCTGTATCCCATGAAGGGGTAGGCAGAGCACATGAAACTACTCAAGTTTCAGTGCCTCTCTTAACAAAAAAGGGGTTGACAGAAAACAAAACTGGATTATATATTCATTAAGTGCAATTTTTTTCCCATTCAGTCATATTTATTGTCTGTTTTTGGTTCGTGTAAAAAATAGCGCACGACATGAGCGCGGCCTGTTGCTGGAACTGTTTGAGCACTTCCGTGCGTTTAGATTGTCATCGAGCATATAATAATTTCAGGTAACATAAATCTGACGTCTTTGACACACCAAGAATTGAAGAGACGTTACATTTGTGAGGATCACTTCAAAACTGAAGATGTATCGAATAATAACTTTAGGTCCAGACTTCTACCTGCAGCTGTGCCTCTAAAGTGTAAAGCAGCCACACCAACACGTAAGAATTGTTTGCTTAGGCTGATAGTACACTATCATATGTTTATCATAAACATATGATCATAGACCTGTATGCCTCCCTTTTTCTCTGTGAAGAAAAAGGACGGCATGTTACCTATTATATAAATATTTCTATGATAAACATGTGATAGTGGACAATTGGCTTTGGTTATATTGATTTATGATAATGTAGTTATTCTCTTTAAATCATATAAGTAAATATAAAGTATTAATAAACACAGGGTGTCCCACGCTATGCCAAATGGAAAAGGATAAAAGGAAAGTATACCTACTATTTTAAATTGTTCTAGGTCTTGTCGAGTCTCCAGAGGTTTTAAAAATTAAAACTCCACAAAAATGTTACCATCGGAAACGAATTGACTTGCCTCCTCAACCACAAGAAAACTCCTCACCATGCTCGTCAATGTTAGATGCTCCAGTGAACACCAAACAAATTCATAAACGTCGAAGGGTTCCATCTGAAGGCGAAGACGATCAGCCTGAAGTGAAGCGATTGAAGAAGCTTGCAGTAGAATTAAAAGCCAAGAACAGGAAGCAACAGTCACAGATACGTCGTTTGAGTTTAAAAGCTAACAAAAAAAGAGAATAATTTTGGAATCACTTCGGTTCTCAAATGACATCGCAAAAACGATGGCTGTGATGCAATTACGGAGGCGTCAATCAAGACGAAAATGGACTAAAACAGAAAGAGAACTGTGTCTTTCAATTTATTACAAATCTCCTTCAGCATATGTTCACATGAGACGTCAGGGGGTTATTTTGGCATCGCCATCAACAATACGAAAATGGCTAGCTCAAACTAATTGTCTCCCTGGAATCCAAAATGATGTATTCAAGAATATCGAACAACGATTTCAAAATGCTACGCTGTCAGAGAAATCTTGTGTTTTGGCATTTGACGAGATGTCAATAATGAGCTCGCTGGAATATTCAAAAAAATTTGATCAATTTGAAGGTTTTCAAGACTTTGGAAAAGGAGATAGGGCACCTATTGTGGCCAAGTATGTGTTGGTGTTTCTAATTAGAGGACTATACAATGGATGGAAAGTACCGGTAGCATACTTTTTGTCAGCAGGGAATGTTGCTGCTACAAAATTAACTCTGTTAATTAAAGTGATAATAAATAAACTTTTTGATATAGGACTTCTGCCAAAAGCCATTGTTTCGGATCAAATATCAACAAACCAAAAAGCATTGAAGGATTTAGGTGTGTCACATGGTTCTCCATTTTTTTTTTGTAATGGCAGAAAAATATTCGCTTTTTTTGACATACCACACGCATTAAAAAATATAAGAAATAACCTACTCACTAGCGATTTCACAGATGGCGAGAAGATATTCTCGTTTAGTGACATAGTTTCAGCGTATGAAATTGACAAAAAAAATAAAAGCAAGAGTTTACACAAGTTGACGCCAACGCATATTAGCCCTAACAGTTTTCAAAAAATGAAGGTTAGTTTGGCAGCTCAAATACTGAGCCGTTCTGTAGCTGCTTCTATCAGAACTGTGGTAGCAACCGGAGAATTAAAGAGTAAGACAGCGCTAGATACAGCCAATTTCCTAGAAATTATCAACGACGCATTTGACGCGTTAAACAGTAAAAAATTAAAATCAAAAAATCCGTGTAGACGTGCACTGACAAAAGGCCAAAATCGAACTAGACAGGCATTACAAGATGGGAAAAATTTGCTGACGAAATTAAAGAAAATATTGAAAAAGAAGAATGGAAACACCACATATACTAGACCACCAAGCTTTGACGGATTTATGCAAAGCATTGAAGGAGTACTACAAATATTTGAAGAGGAATCAAGCGGAGGTATAAAATATTTAATAACAAGCCGTTTAAACCAAGACGTCTTAGAAAATATATTTGCTGTATTTAGGCTCAAATCTGGATTTAACAGAAATCCCACTGCCAAAGTGCTAAGAACAATATTTAGAAGCACTTTCATTAATGCGCTCATTAAAACGACAGACGGGAAAAACTGCATGGCAGACGAAGACGTTTTCATCGATAACGAAATCGTCCAAGAAAATAAACTAGAACAAAACAGAGACAAAGAAAATTTAAACCCTATGGCGGAAACTGCGGAACAAACCACAAGTGCCGCTTGTTCGAATCAACCAAAAAGAAAAGAGAAACTGCCAGGAAAACAGGTTCCTGAAATAACATTGGAGGAGTGTTCGGTGGCATACTTTGCTGGATATCTAGCTAAAAAATGCTTAGATAAATACGGGTGCGAGATCTGCCGGAACTCGTTAATAAAAGAAAACGAAGAGTTACGTGAAAAACACGAACTTCTAATTTTAAACAAAGTGTACCCCAGTGCACATGCGCCCAAGCTTTTTGCTCCGTCAGAAGCTTTATTGCATTTGGTAGACGCATCATTAAATATATTTAAGGAATACTTTGAGTCATTGATGCACCAACCTAACTTAAAAAAGAAAATGCATCAATGCATTCAGCAAAATTTGTATGTATACAACATATACGAGAGTAATGAAAAAGTTTGCGAACTCCACAAGAAATATATTATAGATCTGCTGCTGTTAGTTAAAATTTTTGATTTCGGAAAGGCATACAAAAAAAATGTGATGGAAAACAAATTGAACAGTAAATTAAGAATATTAAAAAATATGTAAAATACTTTTGTGTTCGTATTTTATTTAATCATTCCGTAATTTAACTGTACCATTCATTCCGTAAAGCTAAATCAACGTTTAAGTCACAGCAGCGAGATGCGAAATTGCATGACCACATTATTAACTAAAATTAGTGGCCATACAATTGTACACTTGTTGCTCGTTATTAGCCGGGTCCACACGTCGCGAGACAATGTGCTCACGCTCCAAAGCTCCAGGTTGCGCGGCCGGGGAAAACGCACGCATTGCCTCGGCCGAGGCACATCTACATATCACGACTGCCGCGCGAGAGAGGATTGAACATTTGCCATAATATTGGGATATACCTACTAATAAAAATACCCAGTACAGTCGAGAAATACATTTCTTACTCATCTAAGTGCGTATTCACATTATCCGATCTGATATCAAAGATATATTGAAATATTCTATTTTCTCTGCTGATATGGACAGTGGACCTATACATCTTTGACATCCTTCGTACATCCAATATATCTTTGGTACATCCGATATGGGGTCGAATAATCTGAAAATGAAAACCCAAGTGCGAAGTGTTGAAGTGTGTTTTCCCATTATCCGATCCGATATCAGATTTCGGACCGATATCCCATACATTACAGTCGCCATCTTGGATTTTTTCCATTGAAATCCTTCCGACATCCAATATCGGATCGGATAAGGTGAAAACGGATTAAGGTTTAATATATGTAGTACAGAAAACTCACCATAAGATCTAGCTAGATGAAGACGTTGCTTTGATGATGTTGATGCATAAAACATTAGCAACGCTACTAAATTAGAAACACGTGTTTAGTTTCGGACGACACGCCTATAAGCAACCTACATAATTTGGTCGAGTTAATTTGAAATGTCAAAAACAGTGCTAAGTAATTTGACATTTCAATACTAGGTAAGTATAACCAAAGATATATATGGAATAAAATAAAATATTATATACGTATTTCTAACAACGATTCAATTAAATGGGCAGGGAATCAAATTCCTTGACTGTATAGCTGTAGGTGCCTAAATAAAGATTTTTAATACTTATGGGTACCGATAAATTTATATAAATACAGTAAAGGGCGATAAAACTTGCACATCGGTCTTTGGAAAGAGACAACGTCACATAAGTGATTGGAGAGTAGAGTAGGTAGATAGGTACCTCCCTATGGGCCTATGGGTTTAATAAACACACAACAAGTAGGCGCGAACAATTCATACTTACTTTTCTATGATTCAAACACACAACAAGTAGGCGCGAACAATTCATACTTACTTTTCTATGATTCAACTTCACATCATACTTATTTTTCTAATATTCAACTAGAAAAAAAAAAAAAGCGAAAAACAACAACATAATTCTTTTTAAACACATTAAAAAAAAACCGGAGCTGGGTCTCGAACCTGAGATCTCAAAAATGCAAGTCAGATACTCTAACCCCTAAGCCAAAAAACGAGGTGCCGCCGGCTCAAAATATTGAATCATATTCAGATGTGGTTACTCGGCAATGTAATTAATTATTATCTCACTAGGTGGCACTTTTCAACATTGAAAACAGCGCCATCTGTAAATAACTCGAAAACTAAGAGGTACCAGCGACGATAACTCGCGTTAAGTAGGTCGCTACACGATGTACTGAGTTACCAATCTTTATTTATTTAATTAATCTATGTCAACACGGATTAAGAGTGAGCGCGGTTTTGAATTTTGATTCGGATTGTAGCACTGGGTAATTGGGTATCTAGCCACATCACAATTGCTTGCGCTTCGTAGCTCTCTTTGTCACTCTTCTGTAGTGGCGCTATAGACCCAGACTGGGTTTTGATCGCCTTATAGCGTCAACGATAGTAACTTCGGCTAAGCCGGCTGATCATGGCCAGTTGGGGATGAACTCTCGCATCCCACTGGTCACCTTGTTCCCAATATATTTATCCAAGTTGTGGCAAAATTAAAGAGGCCAAATTACACAGGTTTATCTATAACTATGCGCACCTATTGCCTATTGCTTTGATTACATTCTACAGAATGGTTTTTAATGAAGATTTTGAATGTTTGAGGCGTGATTAGGAACACTTTGGAGTCTTTGTGGTGAATCTTTTGAATAACATTTAGTCCGGTTTTGCTAAGCACTTTGACAATTAGTTTTCTGTTTATAACTTAAATGTAAGAACTGTATTTATACAGGTTGTCCCGTAATCCAACGCAAAAATTAAAAGTGGTGATATCAAGCGCTGGTGACCTAGCGGTAAGAGCGTGCGACTTTCAATCCGGAGGCCGCGGGTTCGAACCCCTGCTCGTACCAATGAGTTTTTCGGAGCTTATGTGCGAAATGTCATTTGATATTTGCCAGTTGCTTTTCGGTGAAGGAAAGCATCGTGAGGAAACCGGACTAATTCCAATAAGGCCTAGTTACCCTTTGGGTTGGAAAGTCCGATGGCAGTCGGTTTCGTAAAACTAGTTCGTCTGCCAAATCTTGGGATTATTATGTCCTATAACCCCTATTAATATTAGCGTTGGTTTACGGGATACTGTGGGATACTATAGATATATTCAATAAACACATTTTATAACTAAATCAAAAAAATAGAACAAGCCACTAAATACGTTAATACTTACTGATAAATCTGAACTGCGTATATTCCTGTATTTTACTTACCATTTTTAATTCCTTTTTTTTAATTACTCATAATTATCATCAGCCGGGTATAATTCCTATCTGCTTTCTTTATACTACGTCGGTGGCAAACAGGTATACGGCCCGCCTGATGGAAAGCGGTCACCGCAACCTATGGACGCCTGCAACTCAAGGGGTGTCACATGCTACCTACTTATAGTTACTGTAGCAAGAAGCAATATATTTAGTGACTGTAGTGAGCGACATTCGTAAAAAAGTGATGAATAAAAACATGACCGTAATAAAAATCGGTTACCTACTAGTCCTACTTTCCATCAACATACAGTTAATCTGAACTTTCCACACCGCTACTCCTACACATTAGTATTTCACCCATACAAAGGTAGACACCCCCGGGGTAAATAACAAAGAAATATATAGCACAAAAGGTTCAGGGAGGGAATGTGGACAATTTTACACGAGTATTTAGAACCCCACTGTCCAACGGTCTCGGAAAATTGCTGGGTTAGAGCTGCGCTTGTTTTGTCGATAGATTTGCTGTCTTTTATTTGTGGTAAACTTGTCGTTTTACGTAGGTTACAAACAGTGTGTGTTCATCTTATGAAAGTAGTTTCGAAAACCATGTCTAATCCATTTTTTTTATAAATAACCGCAAAATGAAACCGCAACCAAGTGAATGTCAATTGGGAAGGCAAATATTGTGTTTTTTTTTTCTGTGTAATTCGAGAATTTTATTTTCTCAAACATCGTATTGCCTTTTGTTGGAGCAATTGTATATTTTGCTTTCATAAGTAAATAGAATTATTGAATCCAGAAAAGTAACTAGCTTAATAAATTATGGCAGTCATATTATGGTTAATAAAAGCTCTACGAATTTTTAAATAAACCGTTTTTCTACTCCAGCACTTAACACTTTCGAAACCGGGCTCTACGCGGCGCTACGACATTTTCGCTACATACGGGGAAACCCATGTAATCGGCTACGCTTCTACGAGCGGTGTGCCCGACAGTCGGGTTCTTGGTAGCGAAAGTGTTAAATCTGTCAATTAGATTATTGTCAGCGGTATCCAAATTAAGTTCATTTGAGTAACGATAGAAAAGTCTATTTGTCTATAGGTTCATATGATAACTGCTGAGCAGTATTCATATGAATATAGGAGTTCTGTAAGTTTATTTTTAAAAGTACAACTTCCATTTATCAGGTATGTTTTCATTTGCAGTAATAAATAACTCTTAATAAATAATATAATATTTAGGTTCATAATTTCAATCAAGATGAAACAATAAACTGAAATGCGTTTTACATATTAGATATTGCAAAACAAAAGGTAAAAATCATAAGTTTATCAAATAATTTTACATTCGACATTTAAATATTCTTGAACGCAACCATATTTTTCGTAATTGAAAACCGGCTTATTTTCTATTTCTCTTGTCTATGGCATGAAGAGTTCGGTTAATGTACGACCCAGAAATGTACAACCCAAAATCGGCGTCCACTTTTTTGGACGCGAATTACGGGGTCGTACAATACTGCCGCCCTGTAAAAAAAGTGGCTTCGAATTATCGCCCGGACCAACGTGTACAGACCGAGAATGCCCAACCCATCAATTCACGGCCCAAGAACTCTCGTACATCATGGACGCCAATTCCTGGGTCGTAAATTCTTGGGTTGAGCATTTTCTAGCTGTGCATTAGTGGTTCCCACATTTGTAAACTTTTTAAAAAATTATTTGAACTATTTTAGTGTTTTATACTGTATTTTAAGTCGACTTTGTGCAAAAACTTAAGTAATTATGAGTGATTCTGGTGAACAATATACTCCCCAAGAAATCAAGGCTATGGCGTTCAAAGTGACTGACAATTTGTTACCTGAAAAGTCGGATACAGCGTAGCAAAAATGTTATGATTGTTTTATGACACGGAAATTGCAAAAAAATGTTTAACTTTCTCTGAAACCGCATTGTTGGCATATTTTGAAGAATTGTGCAACAATATCTCGCCATCAACATTTTGTGGACAGAATACTCAATGCTACGACGATCCACACAAATATTCCCATTCATTATATGAAGTAAGTAACTAACCCATTTTATTATTCTCGAATAAGTATGTATGTGGCTGTCGTAGAAAAAGTATAGTATACAATCGTAACATTATGAAGGCTATAAAAGTCTCGTACCTTACTTAGGCCACTCGGCAAGCCTTCGTGGCCTAACCGCGGTACTCAACTTTTATAGCCTTCATAACGTTACCGTTATATAATATACTATTTTGAACCTATTGCACTTTAACAGCCAAATTATTAAGCCAAATTATTGAAGTACACGAACTACCAATACTAAATAGCGAACAAGTTTCATCGACCCCCGAGTTGCCCGTGTGGTGACGGGTTAAGAATTTCACCACCCCCTATCTTCCCGTGGGTGTCGTAGAAGTCGACTGTGGGATATGGGTTAAATTGTGGCGTAGGCGAGAGGCTGGCAACCTGTCACTGCAATGTCACAATTGGATTTCTTTCAACCCCTTTTTGGCAAGAGTGGCACTGAAACTTTAGTTCAACCTGCCTACCCCTCTTGGGATACAGGCGTGATTATATGTGGTATGTATATGTACATCGATAAACTCTTTTTGCCAGTAGTTCATGAGTAGTTCATGGGTTCTGCCTACCCCTTATGGGATACAGGCGTGATTGTATGTATGTTTCATCGACAAAACTATCGACAACACGACCCCAACCTGCTCCACCATCATCAACACCGCATTCGGAAAATCTACACTTAACCGAAGAGCCAGCCCACCCATTTATCCTTACACTCGTCGGGGGGAGGGGGGTGACTAATTCGGGGGGAAAGGGCAACGCAAGCTAAGCGATGTAGCTCTTGCCCGTTTGTGAGATTTTTGCATGATCTACACATTTGTTTTGATCTTTGATTATGGTGATATTAATATGATTATGAAAGTTGGTTTCTGTAGGTAATATATTGACAGAGTTTCATATTAAAATGTTTGTTGGTATTCTTTCTTTTTTTTTTTTATTATAAATGGGCTTACTCTTGGCCACAGACAAGCCAAAGGAAAAGACGCGGCCCACGATGGAGTGATGCCCAGAAGATGCCCGTTCACTCCAGATTTGAAGGTTGCCGGGTTACATGAGCTCGAAAATATAGCCGCCGGTAAAGAATTCCACTCCTTGGCAGTGCGCATAAGAAATCCATTTTTTTTAATAAATAACCTAAAATTAAACCGCAACCAAGTGAATGTCAAATTTTTAGATTATTGAAATTTATGTACTTATAGTAAATTTATAGTGATAGAATGCTACGACAAATTGTCACAGCGGACCCCAGGCGAGATGCTACGATATAATTTAAATAGTTCAAATTGCCAAGATAGACGGTTATGTACTCTCGTAAATGGTAATCGTAATAGTCACTTTCTACAAAAAAAAATAATCATAGGTATCCGATCTAAGTCTACAAACAATAGCTACAATATTCTCTTTAGAATTTGAGATAATGAAAGTGTCAAAAATAAGAAAGTGTAGTTGTGTTTACATTGACCACTAACATTTAAAAATACATTTTCTACAGACTACCAATTCTCACAACGATAGGGACCCCTCCTCATACTCATGCATAACAATTTCAGCAGATGAACCAAACTTAACCCCCCCCGTTTTTAACCAAAGGTCCACGGTTCTCCGAGGTTCGAAATAAATTACAATCAGCCTTCATACGTCCCCCCTCCCCCTGTAGGAGGGGGTTCCGGGCCATCAGTTTGGCCACGGCAATTCAGATGATGAATTAATCCGCCAAATGTGACGGTATCACTTAGCCCTAATGTACGGGTATAATGTTACCCGAAAATTTCGCCCAACCGGGCCTTTAAAATCCAGGTTTAATGTTGTCTTTTGTTTTCTTTATGTGGCACGTTGGGCATTGTTTTGGTTTAGTTTGAGGATTTTCTGGAGAGATAAAGATGTTTGGGTTATCTTTTAAGAGTATATAGTATATGTACTGACCAATACTATAGTACAGTCGACTACAAAGAGATGTATACATTTTTTCACCTTATTAAATTGCAATAAGGTGAAAAAGTGGATACATCTCTTTGTAGTCGACTGTACATCTTGAAAATATTGTCATATTGGCAACGGACACAAAATCAAAATTCACATCAACATAAACCATGTTTTAACCCTCTTTCTTTCTCATGAGGACAACTGCAGACCTTATTTATTTGAAAATTAGAACATTTTTTTAAACAAATTTTTTTATTCACCTGTTAGCAAATCATAGTATACTTAATTAAATCGCACAACGTATCAGCATTGCGATACAGCGAGGAAATGTCGCTAGTATCATTGGTACAATGCCTCAAGGGCCTATTTTAGACATTAGCTAGCTTTTAAATTTAGTCTTAGTTTCTTAAATAATTATGTAACATAATTATGTTCATGTAAATAAATAGTTTCCAAGTATTAAATAACAACTGTTAATACCCTTTGAGTAAATTCTACATAAGTATATTACAAATATTTCCATAAAATGGTCCAAAAATCACTAAAACAGAACATCTCAATCTAGCACAATAACAGTGAAGTGTTCAGAATAAAGGTGTTGTTTTAATTACATTATCAGCGCGGCACACGCGTGGGGGTGGACCCTACTCACGGGCTGAAAGACATTCAAATAATAGTCTACGGAGAAAAGTGGGACGAGAGGGAAGTAACTGTAGGAACTAGTATTTTTGGGAAGTTTTTGGTGAAGTATGTGCCAAAAAATACTGAAGTATGTGCAAAAAAATACTGAAGTGTGTGCCAAAAAATACTGAAGTATATGCCAAAAAATACTGAAGTGTGTGCCAAAAAATACTGAAGTATGTGCCAAAAAATACTTGTATAATCGAGGGAAGTAGTAACGGGAAATGATACTTATTTTTCGGTAGGTTTTAGTTAGTCAAACACTAAGATTGTTTAATAAAATAAACTTAATAACATATTTTTAGAAATTACTGAATGATTAAAACTCCGTTATGTTTTGCATAATTAAAATAACAAAGTTTAATTATAATAAAAAATAAACGTATCGTGTGTAGGTAATTTTAATAATAAAACTATCGTGAGACACTGACATATTGAACATGTAAAATCGGGTAACTCAAGAAAATTGTCGAAGGTCGCTCGACATGTTTCGCTCCGTAACGAGGTGCATTTTCATTGAGCACGCGCGATGCCGATGGTATCCCGACGCAGACTGAGGGTCGAGCGATCTTCGACAATTTTACGTGAGTTACACGACTTTACGTGTTTAATACGTATTCACAAACATTCAATCTAATTCAGTTCAATATTATTAAGATATTGTACTTAGTGTAATGTAAAATACATTTTACAACTTACAACTTACAACTTGTTTCACTGCACACTTGCACAGCGCTGCTTCGTTCGTAGAGCGCCGTAGTTCGTAGCTAGTGAGTCTATATTCATCTATATCTGTAACCGTCGCGTTGTAGATACTATTATCTACGACGCGACGGTTACAGATTATAAACTCCATTCATTATTTAACCCGTTCTAACCTTAATCTTTAGTTTTACTAAACAATAAAATTAAACACTTAAATTCCTAGTATGATATGAAGTAAACCGATTTATTGGACAACTCAATGTTTATTATACCAAGGCATAAGTCTATACCTAATATATTTCAAAATATTTTTTTAATGATATAAGCAGCAAACGAGCAGACGAGTCGCCTGATGGGAAGTAGTCATGGCCGCCCATGGACATAAGCAACATTAAGAGAGCCACTTATGCGTTGCCAACCTTTGGGAACCCTATATGTAGGTACCTATACCTGCTTCTTGAAGAACCCCATGTCATAGCGCAAGGGAAACACTGCCATTTTGCTCATGTAAAATGGACACTGTGACAAATATTCGTTTACAAAAATCTCAAGCAATACCAGTATTTGATCACAAAAATACTTTTCCAAAATACTCTAACCAGTACTTCGCACGGGTCCATCCTACGAGTATTTCGTACGCTCAACCCTTCCACAGACGTCGGATACGCAAAGTTTTGATTGCGCAGACTGTCACGGTTGACGTGCCCGATGAATTGGTACCTGCGAGCTGCGTGAGTTCTGGACACTTTTAATAATGTACCCGATTGTACCCACTTAGTGTTAGGTATTGATGGGCGCACAGTGTTTTTGCTAATGGTATCTATCTATCTATTATGATATTGTTGAATAATATTCACTTTTAATTTTTTATTTTTATTATTTTGAATATTTAATGTTTATAATATAAAATATTTTCAAATTCTTAAAGTATTGCCATTGAGTTTATGGAACACTTTCCAACCTCCTTTATTTATCTTCCCAGTATCATCAGACAGTTTCTGCGAAAACAAAAACGTATGTTTGGGTTTTTTTATTCTAACAAAATCTTTTTCATTAATTAAAACAAAGCAAGAAATTATTAAATACTAACAAGTATTCCATCTAACCTAACACTTTATATTTAAGTAATTTAAGTACTTACAAAAAAAGGTATTCCAATACCACAAGCGTTGCGGTCAAATTCAGCAATAATTAACAGAGCGAATTAAAATATTCCGTAGAATCACCTTACAAAAGCACTTCAACGCTCACGCACACTAGCGCACTACACTCACACTCACAAAAGTAGGGGTCGCGTTGACCAATCGCATGCATTTAACCCTTTTATGAGGATTAGGCGAGCATTGTTTCAAATCTCCGAGTTTCCCGACGTCTGAATTTGGAACGGCCGCCATTTTGCTCATTTAAAATGGACGCTGTAACAATGAGTCGCCATTGTGCCTGGATTGAACGAATGTAACCATTGTTTTAGTTTTCTAATGCTTGCATTTTTTATTTTGCAGTATCTTTTATTCGTGTTTGCGTTAATCTGTTTTATTTTTTTACGACAAAGTGTTTAATGGTAGGTAGAAGTGTGCTTTTTACTTGAACTAGTTGAATATACTAAAATGTATAAAAAAGTATTTAAAGTGCATTTTGAGTTAAATTTTTACCTTTTTAGCTGATAGTCGATATCACAATATTGACCGTAGGAAGTTAGGAACGTAAGGTCAGTCAAGAAAGTGGTTTACCACTTTTCGACTCTATTTGAAACACACAAGGTGATGAAAAGTGGTAGTTGGCTGACAATACAGTATACAAAGTTTGTATACAAACGTTGTATTATAGTCGTTTAGTTTTTATCGATTTAATTATGGAATTATAAATATGTACAAGATTGTGAACATTATTTCTAATTGTAGAAATGTATAATGATAATATATTATGTAATTGCAATCAAAGTGGCAAAATTGTTCACTAATTTTATAAAGCATTAGACTGTGAAGATCAATATAAAGCAAACCATTTACTTTAACAACAAAGTAATATTTGCAAAAAGAAAATAAAAAAATCTAAATTAATGACGTAGTCTGACTTCCTTTTGAATATTTAATGTACCTAAACTATGCTCAAAAATACTGCATGAACTCCTTTAACTGCACTACATTGTAATCAAATTACTTACTTTTCACCGTTTAATTTCATTCTACATATTACATTATAAAACCCTAAATACAAACCAGAATTACTAGTTCTCATTGTCACCTTTCAAAGCGTCCGGGGGTCACAGAACTAGATCATTCCATTCAATGCTTCGACCAACTGCGCGGTGGGCCAACAAAAAAAATATTACCCGATTTGGGCCAATATTGTCTAATTTTCGGTAATATAGTTTTGTCAACATGAGGCGCGATGGGTCGCGAGCGGCGGAGGGTTAAATTTGACAAATTATTACTGGCCAGTGTTGATGTTTGGGTTTTTGTATCATCTATCATTATTTTGTTTGTAACATCAAGTAAATTCGTCGTAATAGTTGTAAATTAGGTAAGTACCCACTCTTTCTAGAATAATTTGTGGATTTGTATGTACAGGCTGACTTTGAATTGACTAACTTATTTCTGCAGTCAATTTTTTAAAATAATAATGCATTTAATTTATATTACAAATAAAACAGTAAATAAATAAATATATCTATTGTTCGGAGAACCAACAGCTTACAATTCAGAATGATGATAAGTTACAAATAGCCAATTATCAGTTCGTCAACTTATTTTTTTTGTGTTTTACTCATGTTTTAATTGGTTGTATTTCATTTATAAATGAACGTGATGACACTGATGACTGAAAATACTAAAAAAATAAACTCACTGGCTGTGTTTTGTGTGTTTTATTATATTTCACCTTGTTACCTTGTCACCAAATTACATAGGTAGGTACTTATATTAAAATGACGCTAAATCAGCCATTACTTTATAAAATAAAATTACCAATTTCAAGGAACGTTGTAAATTCAACTAGAGAACAAAACGAATTATTCTATCAAAATATCAAATTATTTTATTTGGACGTTAACCGCGAAGCTGAAGACCCGGGTTCGATTCCCGGCTCGGCCGCTTATAAGGATGTGTGTCTATTTCAGCTTATTAACATTGTAAATAATAAAATTACCCATCTTTACTGAACCGATGACCCATCCCCGCAGACATCTGTGGCCAAAGCATTCGAGTAATGGTCATATTAGTATGGAGATTGGGCTCAGGTGCGGCGAACGCTCAAAGCAACTATATGACTAGAAAATTACGTCACGCGGGGAGTACTCGCGAATAAAAGGTACATGAGGAAACCGAATAAGTTTAACAGCGTATTTCTCATCATATTAGAAGACTAAAATGTCCTATAAACTTTTCTGGATTTCGTCTACTTTCAGAGTTATAAGCATTTAAAAAAATAACAGTCACTTATTATTTCTCAGTAGGTACAAAACGGTATTTTGATGGCGATGGTGCCGTTATCGGACATAATCTAACTATCGTCGTTGATAGATGTCAAAACATAACTAGTAACTGTTGAAAAAAACTATTTTCTAGAAAAAAAAAAAATGTTTTTTTATGTGTAAATACATCCAAAAAAACTAAAAAAATTACACAAAAAAAAATCTTTTGGCGAAATTTTCTTGACGTCATATTATAACATTTTATCCTTATTTTGCCCTCAGAAATGCGTACTTAAAATATTTCGGTTCCCTCATGTTTACACTGTGTAGTATATTCAACTTTATATGTAGGTACCTACAGTACCTATATAGCATAATACAAACAAT